>NC_079498.1:42700271-42958928 GCF_030052815.1 Hevea brasiliensis
ATTAAATATTAATATATTTTGTTTTATGACTTCATTATTTCATGATAAATTTCATAATTTATACATTCATCATAATATTCATACATTCCTTACATCATTCATATTGATCACAATTCATAACAATGGTATTCATATACCATTGTACTCAAAACGTTCTTCCTTTCTCTTATAAAGAAAACGAATGTTCCATTCATATTTTCATGTGATTCATTTATTCATTATAATATTTATATGGATTCGTAACTCATACAAGGTGTTATTATCTTATTTGTAATGGAAACATAAATCCTAATGTAAACCTCATCCCATTTATACTCAACAATCCATCTAGGTTAATTTCATTTCATATTCAAGTGGTATCACTCATGTTTTATTAGACCTACTAGAAATGGGAATACAATTCTTAACTATATACTCACATAACTTAAATGTTCATTAAGTCATTTAGGTGAATTACTATTTTTATTCCAAGTAATCCATGAATGTTTTATGGATTCCAAATTTCATACATTAATTTCCTCTACCAATTTAGTTATTATACTTTGTGTCTTTGTATTACTATTCACATTACTATTCACTCAAATTGTTGACTTTTTAATACATAATAAATTTATTGAACCTAAGTTCTCCAAGATACCACATTTTGCTTTCAAAATTTGTTGGTATTGGTTGCCAATACCATTTCCAAGCTTAATGTTAATTGGGCAGAATTTTCAGTTTTCATGCTCTGTCTTTACTGTTCCATTGGTCATTTTTGCAGTGGGAATTTCGAAAAATGATCAACATAAAAGTTGTTCCTTATTTTGGCTAGTTGAATTTCTTTTTTTGAATCACTCCATTTGGAGTTTTGTAACTCAAGTTATGGTCATTTTACCATAACTGGCCGGAGTGACCTGTACCCAGATTTTTTGGGCAATTTGGTTCTGCCAGATTTGGTGACCTAAGTTTGGTTGGCTATTTGACTAGGTTATGGTCAGAATTTGGATTTATGTTCTGCATGAAAGTTGTTGGTCTACATATCAGCTTGTTGCTGGTAAAATTTCAGGTCAATTGGACCTTTCTACACTGAGTTATGGCCAAATGATCAAACACTGTTCATTTGGTCATTTTGCCTGTGCATCGCAGGTCACCCGGATTAGGGCAAACTTTTGGTCCACTTGGTTTGGTTTTCTGGGCATGGTTTCTTCACCAACGTTGTGCCATTATGTGTCTAGTTTCATGTCCAATTGGTCTTGTACCAATTGAACCTGTAAAATTCAAGTTATGGCTGCCCAAACCTGCTGGACTCATGTCCAATTCTGCAGGTCACCATGGGCAGCCACACCAACTGCAACTAATCAAACCACCTCATTTCTTGTTTACACATAATCAAATGGTTACTAATTGACCATTAAAACTCACTTTCATCATTACATGATCAAAGTCTCCATTTCATGCTCAAACCCTAAGTCCAACAATTTCAATTCTCTATATACATACAATCCATGAATTAAAACACCAAAATCATGTTTAATGGCTGCCATACATAACTATTATGCAATCAAATTGTTGAAACCCTAGGTAACCTAAGGCTGCCAAAATTTCATGGGGCAAGTTCATGCATCTTTAATTCATTTTTCATCAAATTTTCAACTTAACTCAACTTAAATTCATGCTTAGAAAAGAATGGAAGCAAGAAAATTAGCACTAACCTCTTGGATGAATTTTTACCCTTCACTTTCCTTCACTTTCTCCTCTTCTAATGGCTGCCCAAGTCTAGCTCTAGTGGTAAGGGAAATTTTTTGTGAAGAGAGGGTGAGGTTTTATGGTGTAGTTGGCTAGGGAATCAAGCTCATTTGGAGCTTTAATGGTGGTCTTCCTTCTTCTTTTTCTCTCTTTTTTCCTTTGTTACAGGTGATTGGGGAAGACAAGTGCAGATTGTTTTTCATTTTGTCTCTTTTTTATTTAGTTTTTATCCCTTTTAATTAGTTTGTTAAGTTGTGATTGGGTGGGGGCATGTTAATGACATCATGTGATGTCATAATTCCTAATTTCTTTCATTTTTCTTTTCTTTTCTTCTCTACTCATTTCCAATTTAATTTTTAGCAATATTTATTCATATTTTAGATCATAATAATTATTTACTTAACTAGACAAGTCGATCAAAAATCATCTCTGAAGACGAAATGACCAAAATGCCCTCCGTTTGGCTTAACAGACTAAAATTGTCTGTACCGATTGAAAAAGTTTTCTAAACCTTTTCTTGGCATTCTAATGTCATAGAAACCTCAATAACTCTTCTCTGGAGTCTCAAAAATTATTTTATGAATTTTCTCCCGGGTCTAGGACTCCTAGTTGCGAGAACCGCAACTTCCCACTGGGTTACCCATCGCTAGGGCACCGGCTCATTTAACTTGGTTGTATTTTATTATTAAAATTTTTCCTAAATTTTTCTTATACTTATTTGAATTATTTATGACTCCTCACTCTAGTCTAAATATTTTTCCAGACGTTCTAGCTGTCCGGACCGACACCGGTCACAGAAACAGTAGAATGTGTGGAATTATTACAGTGAGGGTGTTACAATTCTTCCCCTCTAATTTAAATTTCGTCCTCGAAATTTACTAGGTGTAGGTATCTGAGATAATTCTTTTACCTTTCTATTGCTCCCTCTGTCTACTTCTTTTATATATATGGTACTATTTAGTCTTTTCGAATCTATCATTATACACTTAGGCGTATCATAAAGGAAGTACTTTACCTCACATTCACATTTGGGCTTTCTTGTTCCTCTCCGGCTTGGGTGACATTTGGAAGTGGTGTTACTGTTGTACTTGGTCCTTCCACGACCTCTGTTTGGGTCCGTGGTAAATTCCTCTTAGGATAATCTTTCAGACGATGGTCTATGGCCCCACATCTATAATAGGCTCCAGTCAATCCCCTACATTCATCTTTATGCCACTTGTTACAATGACCACATTTTCTTGCTAGTCCTGGCGCACTCACTACTAGTGTTTCTGGTTGATCTCTTCTGTGTATAGGCCTGGGTCTAGATCTCCTACTTTGATCAGATGTCTAACTTAACTGTTCTCTCGGCCTCTTATTACTATACTATCCAAATTTCCTCTTTTGCTGATCACCACTCCTCTTTTGTTCCTCTTCATGAACACAGTTAATATATTTCTTTCTGAACACTATCAAAAAGAATTCCCAAGTTACGTCGGCTGGTGGCACTACCTTCATTACAACATCCCACAACCGATATGCAGCTTCTTGTAACAATGAAACTACACACTCCAAACTCTGTTCTGGTGCGCAATGGAGCTGCTGTAGGACACTTGCAGTCCTTTCTAACCAATACTCAGCCGCTGAAGATTCATCTTCCTTTCTACCATTGAAATCTATAGCTCCATACTTCTTAATTTTTCTTAGAGGTGATTTTCGTTGAGGCAGTGGTGGAATAACCCCAGTCATCTGTCGAAAGAATTCAGTCATCTGCTCAAACAAGGCCGGTTGGGGTTGTACAGGCATCTCTTGCACTGGTGGAGCAAGATCTCCCCGATTTCCAATATCACTCTCAGTCGGGATATGGCTTACTACTTCTTCTTCTTCTACCCTTTGTAATTCTGAGTCCATAGCTTAACCTAAAATAACCAAGAAAACAGATCTCCATTAGTGTCACCTCGACTCATATGAATGCAATGCATGTTATGCACACTATCCCTTTCCATCCATCTATGCCTAGGAACGCCTAAACCGTGCTCTGATACCAATAAATGTAACACCCCTCACCCGACTACAGTGTAGCCGAGCAAGGCATGCTACATTTGGTGCTAGAGCACCCTAACTTACCTTACTTTATTTCTTTAAAAATTTTGTTCTCGTTATATTTAATATCGATTATTTTTCGATGGAGAAACTAACGAAGTTTCTCCTATTTTATTATCGTTTGACGTATTTCAATATTCACTTATTCGAAATTCAATAATATTTTCAAAATAAAATCTTATTCATGCTAATCATAATTATCTCATCAATCATTCTCATAATTTTCTCATATTTCAAATCTCATCCATACATTTCAATTTCATAATCATTTCCATACATTTCCATTCATACTCAATTCATATGTAAACATTCTCAAATTACATAAGCAACATTTTCAAATTTCCTTAATTTACATAATTCACAAAATAATTACAAAATTTCATAATTTACATGATATATAAATTAATTATATATGAAAAAGCTAATTTATTAATTTACATCGTATTTCTAGTAATTACTTGTTCATAATATACATTACAATACAATATCTAAGCATTTTATACAAAATATAAAATATGATCTATATGGGCCCTATCTACATGCATTGCTGAGGAGGTGACAACCTTGAATACTTCAGATACTTCTGCAGATCAAAACTCCCAAAATTCCCAGCAAACGTCCATTGGGTTCTAGCTTCAGTACCTGCGCGAAGGAAACAATTCCATCGCGCTAAGCATTGCTGCTTAGTGGTGCAATAATATAACAAGGAAATAATATACAAATAAAGATAGAAATAAAACACAATTCAAATAACTAAGATTTATTTATACTTCACATGCGGTTTCTAAAATTTAATATGTTTTATCCTAATTTAGTCTTCTTTGAAAGTGTTTATTTTGCCAATGTACAGTAATAATGTACAAAAAAAATGATCTCAAAATAATAAATTTATGCATATATTATTATATAAGTCACATTTGCAATATTTATTTATGTTATAATTTTCTTTGCTAATCTTTTAGCATTTTTCTCTATAATTGCTAGGTTGTCTCAGATTATCTCATAATAAGTAAATTTTAATATCTGTCCAGTTCATTTCTATTCTTTCTAATAAATAACTATCCTAATTTATTTTAGGTCATCTTACTCATTTAGTTTATTTAATTTCTAATCTTTTTAATTGCTAATATTCTTAACTTATCTCAATAAATTTCACTGCCCAAGTAACCTATGACAGGCTGACTAAACTGGATAACGGGTCGTTGGCACTGGACACCGCGGTGTCTCGAGCCGTCATACCATGGGACGCAGAACGTCAACCACGTATGCAGTCAGTATGGCTAAAAAGCCATGATAACACATAATCAGGCATAAAAGCCATGAATATTGGCATAAAGCCATGAATGTGGGCATAAAGCCATGAATACGGGCACAAAGCCATGAATACAGACATAAAGTCTTTCGCAGTACTGCTAAAACAATACCCTATTGGCATGCCAAACTATCCAATTTGACACACATCTCTAGGCAATACAAGGGCACATAATATCATTAAATATTAATATATTGTGTTTTATGACTTCATTATTTCATGATAAATTTCATAATTTATACATTCATCATAATATTCATACATTCCTTACATCATTCATATTGGTCACAATTCATAACAATGGTGTTCATATACCATTGTACTCAAAACGTTCTTCCTTTCTCTTATAAAGAAAACTAATGTTCTATTCATATTTTCATGTGATTCATTTATTCATTACAATATTTATATGGATTCGTAACTCATACAAGGTGTTATTATCTTATTTGTAATGGAAACATAAATCCTAATGTAAACCTCATCCCATTTATACTCAACAATCCATCTAGGTTAATTTCATTTCATATTCAAGTGGTATCACTCATGTTTTATTAGACCTACTAGAAATGGGAATACAATTCTTAGCTATATACTCACATAACTTAAATGTTTATTAAGTCATTAAGGTGAATTACTATTTCTATTCCAAGTAATCCATGAATATTTTATGGATTTCAAATTTCATACGTTAATTTCCTCTACCAATTTAGTTATTATACTTTGTGTCTTTGTATTACTATTCACATTACTATTCACTCAAATTGTTGACTTTTTAATACATAATAAATTTATTGAGCCTAAGTTCTCCAAGATACCACATTTTGCATTCAAAATTTGTTGGTATTGGTTGCCAATACCATTTCCAAGCTTAATGTTAATTGGGCAGAATTTTCAGTTTTCATGCTTTGTCTTTTCTATTCCATTGGTCATTTTTGCAGTGGGAATTTGGAAAAATGATCAACATGAAAGTTGTTTCTTATTTTGCCTAGTTGAATTTATTTTTTTGAATCACTCAATTTGGAGTTTTGTAGCTCACGTTATGGTCATTTTACCATAACTGGCCGGAGTGACCTGTACCCAGATTTTCTGGGCAATTTGGTTCTGCTAGATTTGGTGACCTAAATTTGGTTGGCAATTTGACTAGGTTATGGTCAGAATTTGGATTTTTGTTCTTCATGAAAGTTGTTGGTCTACATCTCAGCTTGTTGCTGGTAAAATTTCAGGTCAATTGGACCTTTCTACACTGAGTTATTGCCAAATGATCAAACACTGTTCATTTAGTCATTTTGCCCAGGCAGACTGCAGGTCACCCGGATTAGGGCAAACTTTTGGTCCACTTGGTTTGCTTTTCTGGGCATGGTTTCTTCACCAAAGTTGTGCCATTATGTGTCTAATTTCATGTCCAATTGGTCTTGTACCAATTGAACCTGTAAAATTCAAGTTATGGCTGCCCAAACCTGCTGGACTCATGTCCAATTCTGCAGGTCACCATGGGCAGCCACACCAACTGCAACTAATCAAACCACCTCATTTCTTGTTTACACATAATCAAATGGTCACTAATTGACCATTAAAACTCACTTTCATCATTACATGATCAAAGTCTCCATTTCATACTCAAACCCTAAGTCCAACAATTTCAATTCTCTATATACATATAATCCATGAATTAAAACACCAAAATCATGTTTAATGGCTGCCATACATAACTATTATGCAATCAAATTGTTGAAACCCTAGGTACCTTATGGCTGCCAAAATTTCATGGCACAAGTTCATGCATCTTTAATTCATTTTTCATCAAATTTTCAACTTAACTCAACTTAAATTCATGCTTAGAAAAGAATGGAAGCAAGAAAATTAGCACTAACCTCTTGGATGAATTTTTACCCTTCACTTTCCTTCACTTTCTCCTCTTCTAATGGCTGCCCAAGTCTAGCTCTAGTGGTAAGGGAAATTTTTTGTGAAGAGAGGGTGAGGTTTTATGGTGTAGTTGGCTAGGGAATCAAGCTCATTTGGAGCTTTAATGGTGGTATTCCTTCTTCTTTTTCTCTCTTTTTTCCTTTGTTACGGGTGATTGGGGAAGACAAGTGCAGATTGTTTTTCATTTTGTCTCTTTTTTATTTAGTTTTTATCCCTTTTAATTAGTTTTTCAAGTTGTGATTGGGTGGGGGCATGTTAATGACATCATGTGATGTCATAATTCCTAATTTCTTTCATTTTTCTTTTCTTTTCTTCTCTACTCATTTCCAATTTAATTTTTAGCAATATTTATTCATATTTTAGATCATAATAATTATTTACTTAACTGGACAAGTCGGTCAAAAATCATCTCTGAAGACGAAATGACCAAAATGCCCTCCGTTTGGCTTAACAGACTAAAATTGTCTGTACCGATTGAAAAATTTTTCTAAACCTTTTCTTAGCATTCTAATGTCATAGAAACCTCAATGACTCTTCTCTGGAGTCTCAAAAATTATTTTATGAATTTTCTCCCGGGTCTAGGGCTCCTAGTTGCGAGAACCGCAACTTCCCACTGGGTTACCCATCGCTAGGGCACCGGCTCATTTAACTTGGTTGTATTTTATTTTTAAAATTTTTCCTAAATTTTTCTTATACTTATTTGAGTTATTTATGACTCCTCACTCTAGTCTAAATATTTTTCCAGACGTTCTAGCTATCCGGACCTACACCGGTCACAGAAACAGTAGAATGTGTGGAATTATTACAGTGAGGGTGTTACATGTCCTTTGTGAAGTATCCTCGATTGTGAATCGGTTTATGGTACTTTGTGCTAAAAATACTGTCACTCATATTCTTAACAACTTAAGAATAGAATTTTTGACAAAATATCAATGGACCTTTTTAATTACACATAAATAGTTTATGTAAACAGAAAAGTGAAAATGTCTTTTTATTAATAAAATTATATACAAAATACATTCAAAATAATATGCTCTAGGGCATACTACTAACATTAATTGCTCCCAATAGATTACTGTAAAGTTATAGCAATATACCTCTAGGATATATCAAAGCTAGAAACCTGCAGACAACAATTTCTGAAGATTTCTCTTAAGAACTTTTATGAACTAGATTTAGAGAGACAAGAAGAGAAAAAGTGTATTTGAATAACTCATCCATATTTATAGATAATGAAAAGTCATGACATCTTTTCTACACAGACACATCTATTTACTTTCAACAGACACGAATGTTTGCTTTAAATTTGCACCTCTTCTAAAAGATATGACTGTTTGTATAATAGACATGTCTGTTTATTAACAGACATATTTGTTATGATACCTTTCTAAACAGTTGTGACTGTTTATATGTAATAGACATATATGTTTATAAATAGATACATTTATTTGCTAACAAACACATCTTATTATAATTTAAATAATTATTTTATTTCATACATATATGTGTCAAGTGCCATCATAGAATAATATATATTTATTTAAATATATATAATTCTATATATTTTATTTCCTTTCTACTTCTTTCCTTTGTATTTTAAATTTGTGAAAATTTTTTCTCTCTCTACTATCTAACATATAAACTATTTATAACACTCCATCATAAACCATGTTTGAACTGACCCTTCTACTTCCTGCTTCATTCTAGATTGCAACTATTCCCACCAATTAGAAGCACCACCTTTCAATTGACAAAGCCACCAAATTGACTTCTTTTTCAAGTGCTATGTCCACATGGTCGAAGAATCTATCCACAATTGTGATCCAATCTAAGAAATTTTCTTTGTTGGGATTCTCATAGAAATTAGGAATATCAATTTCAACTAATTTTCCCTTTCATGATATCCATACGCACGCCTCTTCTCCTATCACCACTATATCGTTAATGCCTATTGAACTTGATTGATTTATAGTTATCTTCCTCCTCCAAATCATCATAGTAGACATATTGCTTATGTGTAAGAATTCATTGATAAATAGGGTCACCATGAGCTACACCATTTCTTGACCTTCTTATTTCATCATGAGTCCTGTTTCTTTTACATTCCAAAGCAGCAAGATGATTTGCAATTTGTACAAAACTTCTCTGGATATGCTTGAATTTGAGATCCATTTGTTGCTCCAGACAACGCTCCCATTGTTTTAATGTCTCTTTTCCCTATGGTCAAGGACTCTAGTTCCTCAATCACTATCATGAGAATCACTATAATCACCACCTTTTTCAAGGTAAGCCAACTTGATTGGAGTGATCTCTTTGACGTAAAACTCAAATATACACTCTCATGCAATGGACAATATGTATTTTAAGAGAATAATTCTACAATTTTTTTTAATAAAAATTCAAATCTCTATAAAGCATGATATATCTATACGACTTATAGAGGCTTTAATGTTCTAATCCTAATAAGAAAATTAATATGCTCTTTAGAAATTTAGATAAACTAAAATATATTAGGAATACTAGATTAAATTGGACGAAACAAAAACTAAATCCTAATAAAAATAGGTATATTAAATAAATCCTACTAAGAATAGGAAAGCCACTAAATCATATCTCTGTAGCAAGTCCCAATGATTAGGACTGTTGGAGATGAATTTGAATTAAAAAATATATATATATATATATATATATTTTATACGGCCAAACAAGAAATATGTCCCATATCAACAAAATTAACACGCCCAGTACTCATAAAAAAGCAATGGCATCTTCAATTTAAGAGAATAAAATTCACAATATTGCGAGTAAATATATAAACTAAATGCATCCAATAATTTGCCATTTCATCTTTTAGAGTCTAATTTTATCATATAAAAAAGAATTCTGAACATGTTCTTTCTTTTTTTCATTTATTAAAATAAATAAAAAGAAAGAAAATTCATACAAGTTACACCCAAGGCAAAACAAAACAAGATGCAATTCACAAGACCCAAGATGCAATTCGCATGATCAATCAAGCCAATTTCATGTGAATTTTTGGGCCCCATATTGCATCTTCTTTCATTCTCATTGTACCCTTAGGCCTTAGATTCCCTGTAGAAAGTACAATCGCTTCAGTCCTCTCTCAGTCTCCCTTGCAAAAAGTTCAAATCAAAAGAAACCCAAAAAAAAAAACCCATCATCATCATCATCATGTACTTCTTTGAGAGGGGCTTCTCCAAAACCCAGTTGCATAAAAACGGTCCCACATCTCCTTTTCTAGATCAACGGCCTCCGTTTTTCCATCATCGTCATCACCGCCGCCACAGGGCTTTTGTTTCTCTGCGACCGCTTGCACTTCCCTCTCTAATTCCTCTCTACACAGATCATTTCTCCCAGCGTGGACCAACAATGTCTGCTGCTGCCTCTTCATCACACGGTGTCGTTCCCTGGCCCTCCGGCAAATACAAGCCGGCATCTTGTAAATCGCTAACACCAGGATGTTCATCACCGTACATGGACAGCAACAACAAACCGCCGTGCACTCTGCGGCTGTCCCACCAGCCACCTCTCCGAACCGCTTGATTTTCATACTTCTGTCTCCCCTGTTCTCCCCCTTCGTTGTCGTTTTCGCCATTTTTTTCGTCGTTTCTGTTGGTTTCTCCGTTAATAAAGCCCGACTCTTGCCGTTTGGAGACATCGATCGACTTCGGACCTGACGAGTCATGTTGAATAACAAGTTAAAACAATTCAAAATTTTCTTTTAAGGAGAATACAGAGGAATTAGAAAATGGGTTTCTCAGATTCCTTAGGATTTTCCGGGAAAAGAGTTCCCCGATCAACCATTGTGATTGTGGTGCCCAGAAATCAAAACCAAAAAATGGTAACCGGGAGGCCACAAGGGAAAGGGAGAGTGAGAGAGAAGGAAACGGACGAAAAAGAAAATGAGAGAATGAAAATACAAGGGGATAAAAATCGGATTCTGAGCGATTTTGAAGCCGAGCAAATCGAAAATTTTGTATGGAATTAATGGGTTTGGTTGGTTTTGACCAGAAGTAGCAGAGGGAAGGAGCGAGAGTTGTGATGTCGAATGAGGAGTGGGAGATGGGGAGTACTAGCCAATAGAAATTGAGGGCAGAAAGGGGAAAGCCAGGCGAGCAGAGAGATTTTGCGTGGTCCATGTTTTGTTTTCTTCTGCGTTTTTAGAGGGAAACAGAATGATAGTGGCTTGAATATATATTATTTCATTTATTTTTTGGATTTTACTAAATATTTTTTTATTTATAAAAAAAATGATAGTAAGAGTTTTGGCTAAAAAACGCTTTTTAAAAATATATTATTTTAATTGTTGTTGAAATCGTAATTAGAGAAAAACTGATTTATTTTTTGAAATTTTGAGTATAATATATTAAATTTAATTTAAAATTAATTTTTAATATTACATAACTAACATATTTAAAAAAAAATTAATAATAATTTCAATAATAATATAAACAGATAAATTAATTTATAAAAAATTTCTTTTAAGGTTGTATTTTAATTTATATTTGTATTTATTTAAAAATAATCGATTGGCTGACAACTTAAATTATGTCAACTAAAGGTGCACTAATTGACTTCTAAAAAAATCAATCAATGGAAATTGGGTAGATTGGATGTAATTTTGCTATTTTGAAATCTAAAACAATAGAAAATTTAAAACAACGAGAAACTAATAATGTTTGTATATATCGAAATGGAAATGAACTTTATTTAATTTTAGTCTTAAGTAATAGAAATAAAAACACAGGACTTGAAAATGAAATTGCTAAATTAGGAAGGAATTGCAAGGAAAATGACTATAATTAAAATAAATGAAGATCGGAAATTGAAAGGAAATTGGGTTTTAGTTGATTTGTTGTGTTGCTTGATATTTGATTAGCCTTGTGCCTTGATTTGTTGTGTTCTTTTCTACATTTGCAGTTTCTTTCCTTTTATAAGCTCCTAAAAAATACTTTGGATCTCTACGATTTCCACACTTCCATGTCCATGGCAGGTACTTCACGTTCCTCTTAAACTTTTTAGAAAGACTTTAGATCCCTACTTTCTTACATCTACACATGTTCACAATAGATATTCTACTCCAAGTCTCCTTCTTTTAATCTATTACTTTTTAACTGCTCACTCTAATCAATTAAATATTTTTCCTTATCTCTATCCATTAATTAATTTATTAAATTATTTTAAGCCTCTTAATTTAATAAAATAAAATTAATTTATAAAAAAGATAAATTATTAACCTAAAATTAAATTTAATATCCAAAATTTAATTTTTAGTGCTAACAATTTGTAATTGTGATAATTATATGTTCCTATACATTCTAAATTACTTTTAAAATAATAAATTTACATTATTATAATTATTTTATTTAGTATTATAAATATTTAATTCTTTTATATGCAAAAATAATAGAAAAATGCATTGTTCATATAAATGTAAATGTGAGCGCGTGTGAAATTTTATTTTATTTTTTTTATATTTTTTATAAATAAGTCATCACACTAGGATATTTTAAAATATAATCATAATCCAATTTAATTAAATAATAACATAAACTTTTATGAAATATAAAACAACATAATACGTTATTTGATTTAATCATTTAATTTCTTAATTATTTGGAAGTTATATATATATATATATATATATATATATATATATATATATATATTTATTTATTTATTTCTTTCTTTATTTATTTGGTGAGAAAAGAAACACAACAAAACACAACAAGCTAAGCAACCCACATCCTAGGATAGGCTATACCAATAAGATCATGAAGCAACCAGCTCCTCAACTCCTCAGGAATCTCAGAAATCACATGCACACCTAAGGAAACAGCAGCACCCAAATGAGCAATATAATCAACAGCAAAATTGGCTTCACGAGGAGTAACAGCAAACTGCACCACCCAATCCAACTTCAACATCCTTTTTATAGCCTTAAGATTAGGTAGCAGACGAGGGGAAATATTATGATTCGAAATAATGGCTTTAATCACTAAGGCATTGTCACACTCAATAAACAACTGCTTGATACCCAACTTCTAGGCTTGATTTAAACCTTCTAACAATGCCTATAACTCTACCCTCTCAGTTGAAGATCTACCAAAATTAGCTACAAACCACGAAACCCAAACACCTTTAGCATTCCAAATGATCCCACCACTTAAAGCAAGACCAGAATTGCTAGAAACAGCCCCATTAGAGTTCAGTTTGAACCAAGATAAAAGGGGAGGAGACCATCTATTCCATTTGATTATTCTGGCTCTCTTCTTAACTTCACCCAAAGGAACCTTAGAGATGGCAGAAGAAAAATTCTTGACAGAATTTAAAATTAAACCAATAGTTCCTTCAATTAACCTAGCTTTTCCCTTGAAGAATGGCATATTTTTTTGCTTCCATACAACCCAATAAGTAACTCCAAATATCCTACCCCAACCCTCACCACTCGAATGAAAATTGCCTCTCTTAAGATTAGAAACCAACCACTTTTTGAAACTATCAACATGAAAAAAATGAAATGGCATTCTCATCCCATTCAATAAATTCAACCAGATTGATTTCCCAAATCCACAGTCATGAATAGCATGCAGTAGAGATTCATCATGGCTCATACAACAAGGGCAAATGGTAGAGCTAGTTAAATGTTGCCTAACCCTTTCCACATTTGTGAGCACTCGATCATGAAGACATAACCAGAGAAAAGAGTGAATACGTTGAGGACCTTTCCACCAACAACTATCATCACGAATATCACCATCATCACCTAACTATAAATAGCCACTTTTAATGTAAAACATACCATTCTTCGATCCTTCCTAAAAAACGGATTCCTCCTCTTCCACAAGAGAAGGAGGAAAGTAATCCCCAATCATATCTAAAATAAATTGAGGTAAAAACCCCCAAAACAAATCCCAATTCCAATTGCCATTATTATCCACATAACAACAAACAAAATCACTTAACATGGAAGAGGGAATCTCAGTGATAGCCACATTAACTAAAACAAAATTAGTAGGAAGCTAGGAATTAACCCAAAATTTAGCTGTTTTGCTATTTCCCAAACTCCATCTAACATTATTCAACTCATCCCAAATATTAGCAATACTTTACCAAATAGGGGAACAATTAAACTTCTTTAAAGAAAAAGGAATAATATCTTAACCCACCTTATATTTATCTCTAAGCACCTGAACCCACAAAGCTTCTAGCTAAACCCCAAACCACTAAGACATTTAGGTTGATTCAAGTTTTAAGAAATATGCTTGATTTAAGCAAGTCATATTCTTGAACCCCAGACCATCAAGACATTTATGTTGGGATACCTTCTCCCGAGAAACAAGGGAAATCTTCCTTTCCCATTTACTACCACCCCAAATAAATTGCCTATATAACTTTTCCACCTTATTGCAAATTGAAGCAGGTAAAGGAGCTGTCTGCATAACATAATTAGGCATAGCAGGAAGGATAGATTGGGCAAGAGTAATATGAACCGCAAAAGAAAGCTGCGTAGCATTCCACCCTGCTAACCTCCTTTCCAAATTCTCCAACACATAATTATAAGTCCTTTTATTGATTCTATTGTGCAGCAAGGGTACACCTAAATACTTACCCAAGTTTTGAGTTTTTGAAATCCTTAACCTCTTACCTATATTTCCTTTAACGAACAAAGGAACATTTTTAGAGAAGAAAACCTTTGACTTGCTAAAGCTAACCCGTTGACCAGAATAATTACAAAACTCCTCAAGAACTCCCTTAACAACCCTAACTTATTCTAAGGAATCTTCAGCAAATAAAATAAGATCATCTGTAAAGAACAAATGTGACAAAGGAATTCCACCTCTCCTTAATACAATAGGTTTCCACCTCTTTTTATTAATAGCAGCACTAATCCCTTACCCTAGTCTCTTCATACAAAGCACAAAAGATAAGGAGATAAAGGATCCTCTTGCCTCAAACCTTTACTTGGCACAAACTGCTCCATTAAATCACCATTCCAAAGAAGCTGCATAGATGAAGCAGTAATACATCTCATAATGAGATTAATGAAACCTTCTAGAAACCTAACATCAACTAAACTATCTTCCAAAAACTTCCAACTAACTCTATCATAGGCTTTCTCCAAATCTACCTTTATAGCTTCTAGAAACCTAACATCAACTAAACTATCTTCCAAAAACTTCCAACTAACTCTATCATAGGCTTTCTCCAAATCTACCTTTATAGCCATAAAGCCCTTTCTACCCATTTTCCTTCCCATTGAATGAATGACTTCCTGAGAAATAATCACATTATCTATGATATGCCTTCCTAGCACAAAGCTAGTCTGGTTAGGACTAATAAGAGAAAGAAGACAGTTCTTCATTCTATTCACAATCACCTTAGTTATAGTCTTGTACATCACTGTACAAAGATAAATAGGGCAAAATTGATGAATTTTCTCTGGGTTATTAACCTTCGGAATCAAGCAAATAATCGTGTTGTTAAGACCATTACACAAATTAGCTCCTCTAAACACATTACCAACCTCTTTCACTAGTGAAAGACCTACCACATCCTAATTAGCCTGGAAAAAGCCTACTTGAAACCCATCACATCCTAGCAACTTCTACAACCTTATACTGAAAAATCCCCTCTTTCACCTCTCCTTCATTCAAAAGCTCCATAATCCAATCTCCCAAAGAAAACCACTACTAAGAGGGGGAAACATGTAACACCCCCGTTTGCATAACTTGGTAGATCTCATTATTCCGGTGACCGGTGTCGATCCGGACAATTAAGGGGATTAGAACCACACTTAAGACAACTAGATAAGCCATAAACACAAATAATTAGTAATGTCCAATTAGTTAAGTATAAATAAGAAAAACAGAATATAAGAAGTTAAACAAGCCGAGAGTCACAACGATGGGTGACCTTCTCGGGAAGAACTGCGAAGTCATTTTAAACTCAAATTTCAAATCGTAAAATATGACGCTGCGGTCCTTAGGACCCTTATGAACACAGTGGAAAAGAGAAAATCATGAAAAAGAACTGTTAAGCCAGTCAAATAATTAGGTCAGGGAGCCGAAAGAAATATGAAATTAATTGCAAACCGGGATGAACCAGCGAAGGGCAATTTGGTTAATTGACCCCGAAAGCTGACTCCTAACCTAACTGTCAAATAAAATCGGAGAAAAGAAAACTTCGGGATCGAGAATTAAATTAAAGAACTAATACAAAAAAAATAAAAAAAAGAGAGAAAATGAAAAAGTTAAAAAGGTGTAGGGATATGACATCATGCATGATGCCATAAATCCCATAATTTATAAATTAATTAAAATGAATTGTGGTCTTTCATAAGACATAAAAAAGAAAGGAAAAGAAAAAAAATCAATTGGTCTTCTCTCCCAAAGTTGCCGCCTCCCATCCTTCTCTCTCCCTCACCATTGCAAACCTCCATTAAAGCTTGCTTCAAGCTTTGAAACCACCATTAAACCTTAATTCCTTCCATACTTGCTTCACAAAAACTTGATTTAGTCACTAGAGAAGGAACTTGGTCATCAAAGAAAGAAGAAAAGAAGAGGGAAATTAAAGAATTTAAATTCAAATTGAGGTAAGTGCAATTTCAAGTTTAGATTCTTATTGAATTCATGAATTTAAGTTTATGTGTGGTGAAATTGCATGAGAAATAAAGGAAATCATGCTTAAATAAGGGAAGAGAGAATGTGGCAGCAATGAAACCCTAAGGTTTTGATGGTATTTAGTTAGGTTAAACATGAAATCTTGGTGAATAGATGTTATATATGTGAATTGTATATTTAGATTACATGAATTGTGAAGATTGGACAAACTTAGGGTTTTGGACATTAGGGTTTAGGGACCAAAAATGTGAAGAAGTGCTAAATGATGTCTTTGACATAGTTTAAGGAAAGAAATGGTCATTTGTGACCTAATTAAGTATGTTAGAAGTGTTTGAATCAAAGCCAAATTCGGATTGGGTATGCACCATGACCAAAAGTCAACTTTGAGGGACCAAAAATGAAATTTTACAAGTGCAATTTTTATAAGACCAATTGGGAATGAAAATAAGCACTAAATGACACAATTTTCATTTAGGAAGTATTCCCAAAAAGTGACCAAAACCTAGTGAACAAAATGACCAAAGTTGGAAAATTGTAGGCTACCCTGTATAAACTGACCAAATGAATAGTGTTTGTTCATTTGGTCATAACTCGAGCTAGGCAGGTCAAAATGACCTAAAATTTTACCAGTGGTTAGATGAGATGTAGGCCTAAAACTTTCATGAAGAACATAAATCCAAATTATGCCATTAACCCAATCAAATTACTGAACAAAGTTGAACTACTGAATCTGCAGAACTGTAGGTTTGCCATATGAACAGTAAAGTTTCAATGGCTATAAATCTCTCTAAAAAACTCCGATTTAGGTGATTCTTGAACTTATGGAAACCTAAGACATAGTAGAACATTTTATAAAGAAAATTAGACCAAATTATGGACTTAACTTGATCAAATTGCTGAACGAAGTTGGAGCAATAAATCTGTAGAGCCAAAATCTGTAGCATGAACAGTAACTGTATTTTGGTTATAACTTGAGCTACAAAACTCCAATTTGAGTGATTCAAAAAGGAAAATAAACTTAAGACAATAGGGAACATTTTATATGAAGAAAGCGTTGCCAAATTCCAACAGTAAAAGGACCAATGAAACAGTGCAACTTAGGACTCTAAAATTGAAAATTTGGCAATTTTGCCTAAAAGACCTAAGTTTTGAGAAAATGACCAAAACCAACAAGTTTAGTAACCAAAATATGGTATGTGGGTGAAGTTGGAATTCTCATACCTATTAAGCCTTAAAAAGTCAACAATTTGACTTGAATAGTATAATGAATAGTAACCCAAAACACAAAATTTCAAGAACGTCGAGTTTAGCACGTTAGAGCTAGGTAAAAGTGAAGCTAAATTTATTTTGGATTTATGTTAAGTTCTAGTACTGAAACATTGTGAAATTTTGTGTTTCAGTTGGAAAGAATACCGGGAAAGAACCCGAGGAACCGAGTCAAGGCCAAGAGGCGACTCGCTTGAGGTTTGTGCACAACGTGTAATTTTTGTAAATTATTTGCTGCATATTGTTTTGAATGATTTGAAAAAGTGAATTGAGACATTATTTATGATGCTTTGACCGAAATTTTTAAAAATTAGTTGGGTATATTTGAAATGACAATGTTTGGCAAAATGTTAAGATAAGTTTTGAAGCCACAGTGTCATGACCATATATTTGAACACCTCACTAGCACGATTAGTGGGGGTAATTAGTTTCGAATTTTGATTCCTTCTCTGGAGAAGTGTTGAGGTGTGCCAGTAGAAGAAGATGTGAATGGATATCCATATATTTGAGCTAGCTAGCTTTGTGATGTGATTTCTCTTTAGCCTCTGGCTATTGAGATTCTATTTGTTTTGAATGGCATGATCTAACTGTGGGTTTTATGAAATGTGATTTGATACTTCAAAATGAAATTGTTTGGGATTAAAATCTCATAAATTATGTTTTGTGTTTAACTCGCATGCTCAGTTCAAATTTTGAATAAATGTGATTTTATTTCTGCATAAAGATTATTTTAGTATGTTGTGCACCACTGAGTCCTAGTACTCAGCGATAGCTTTTATTGCTGTCGCAGATTTAGAAACTAAAAGAGCAGCAGACTGAGCTGCTGAGATGTGAGGAGCTATCAGCTTGAAGTCATCAGGTATAATTTATACCCTAACTGTAAATATTTCTTTTGATGTATGTATTGCACATAAATGTATGGACATGTAAAATGGGTCTTGAGCAGCTTGTACAAAGTTTGTATGAAGTTTCTAATAAAAATTTAGTTTGAATTTCCTTTGATATAAATTTTGTAATGATATATATATATAAATTGTTTTGTCTCTGATGAAAAATGAGTGGAACTATTTTATTTAATTTGAATGAGATGAATTGCTAGTATTTTGAGGATTATTGAATTTTGGAAATTGAGAAATGTTGATTGTGGAATCTTGAGATTTGAGATTGATTGAAAATTTGAAGTAGTGGTTGAGAAAAAATTTTAGAAGTGCTTTTTACAAGTATTTGAAGAACTATTTTCTCAAAATATAAACGGAACTCTGTCAAAATTTTTATAAAACTTGCGGAAAAATAAAATGGGCCAAAAGTTTTAACTAAGTTTTAATTTCAATTAAATGTTTTAAACACCTATTAGAAAACGCTCACCACTTAACAAAAGTACGAAAATTGTTTTAAAATCCCTTGTAGGGTACTTAATGAGTTATCGGTAGGTGAAGTGCGGTAGTTTATTAGGTATTCTACGGGATCATGTTATGCCTTATAGAGGGGTAAGGTGTGACAAAA
This sequence comes from Hevea brasiliensis, assembly GCF_030052815.1. Lineage (NCBI taxonomy): Eukaryota > Viridiplantae > Streptophyta > Magnoliopsida > Malpighiales > Euphorbiaceae > Hevea > Hevea brasiliensis. Next base: position 42,719,727 of record NC_079498.1, read on the forward strand.
CATACCTCTAAAAGTATACAAGGGCTAAATATCAATCTTTATAGACTATAATTAAGCAAAGAAACCCACAGCTAACTCTTTAAGGCTCTCTTGATCCCCAATCCAATTCCTAGAATCATCCTTAGGAACTCAATGTGATTCTTCTTCCTCCTCTTAATGGTCTTGAGATGAAAATATGAAGTGTTTTTGTCCCCAAACTGCACCCAATCACTTCTACTTTTTTGAAACCAAATAAGTTCTTCTCTATGAAGGACTAAATTTAACTCATCTTTAAGCAAATTCAAAAAATCCATAAGATAAGAGGAAGAGCGATGCTCTAAAGCTCTCTAAATACTAACAATTCTGGTTAGGATTTGAGATTTTTGCTTAAAAACATTCCCAAAAAATCTTTATTCCATTTCTTAAGTTGTAAAGTGAACTCACCAACCACCCAAGAAAAAGGCCTATTGCTCCTCTAATTATTTTTCATAAATTTTGAAAATTTATTATGAGTTAGCCACGTTGCTAGAAACTAAAATGGTCTAGCTCCTTGAGCCAAAAGAGAAAAACTATTCATTTTAAGAAGAAGGGGTCTGTGATTTAAACCAATCACAAGTAGATGAAACACCACTGCTTTCAGAAATTTCAACCTCCACTTACTATTACAAATAGCTCTATCCAATCTCTCATGAAGATTACCTTTGTGCCAAGTAAACTTAGGACCCTTAAAGCCCACATCCATTAAACCAGATTGAAAGAACCAATTAGAGAAATGCCTGCAAACACCCGTTCTTTGTAACACCCCCTTTACCTTATCTACAGTGAAATCGAGTAAGGAGATGTCACATTCGGTGCATTGAACACCAAGTTCTGTGTCATTATTATTATCCTCCAAGTTATTGCAAAATTGATTTACAATAATTAATATGTTTTTGTTAAATGGAGAAACTGCAAGAGTTTCTCCTAAATTTCAACAATTCCCCTGTTAAAACATTTCATAACCTGTGCAAGCCTTAATTACTATCAATGAATCTATCAATGAATATCATCAAATTCATCAATATTCATTTCTCACCCAAATTACAAATACATAAGACATATATTTAATTTACAATTTTATTACCCACTCAAGTGGCTAAAATAAACTTACATCTTTATGGTTACAATCTCCAGAATAAAGTTTACCTAATATTTGTTACAAAATAAGTCATACAGACATATGAGTAAAACTATACAATGAGGATGATGATGATGCATCTCCCCAAAAGTCTGAGATATGGTGACTCTGGACTTTTTTGCAGATCAACTCTACCTCCTATCAACCCCTATCTACACTTTATCTACTATGCCTGCTCGAGGAAATAAATATTCACTCTAAACTAAATAGCTTAGTGGTGCACTCTTAATTTAAAACAACATAATTTTCTTTGTGTACATTAATACATAAAAAACTCATAATATTCATATAAGTGTAATTAGAAGTTTTAAAATAATCATATAACATCATAACATAATTATAGGTCAATAAATCCATACTCATTAATCATACCATTTCATGAAGTTAAATACACTTATTTAACTCAATAATCCTTGTGATCACCAATGGGAGCTTTATTTTCATACCCATAGTATTGTATAACAGACAGTATATAGACTGGATAGTGAGACTTGTGACACTGACCACTCGATGGTTCTGGTCGGTTTACATAGGCTTACATTCTTGATACTGACCATTCGGTGGCTCTGACCAGTATAACACTAATTTTCATTCTTGGTACTGACCATTTAGTGACTCTGACCTATATAACACTGATTTTCATTCTTGGTACTGACCACTCGGTGGCTCTAACCAGTAGCATGCCCGCTTATCCAATCCTATACCCATTATCTAGGCTTACTTAGCTCAACTTTCATAATTAACACCAATTCAACATTCTTTGTTCAAATGATTGTCAAAAAATGTGAGCCATAATCCTCATGTCATTTCCATATTTATACAGTCTTTGCATTCCAACATACTAAATACATATGCAATAATGATTAACATGGCACAATCTTGTAAATTTTTGAATGTATATACAGTTTTCCAATAGAAATTGGACCAAGTAAATGCAAGAATTAACTTGCTTTCTTCATAAGATTTTTAGATTTATGTCTTAACTTTCATTTTGTTTTTGAATCACTTGATTCTAATTTATATATCACAAGTTATGATCAAATAAATAGGATTTAGTCATGTCTGCCTTTTCCTTCCAGAATACGGGGCAGCCTCTGGATAGGTTTTAGAATTCAATTTCTGTCAAGTTTCAGTCATAATTTATCAAATTAGTCTTCATGAAAATTATTCTTCTGTGTCTTAGCTTTCCAACAAGGTAAAATTCACCTCATTTGGAATTTTATATAGTGAGTTATGTCCAAATAAATAGGATATGTTTAGATACACTACTTTACTAATCATAGGACAAGTTCTAGGCAGTTTTTGGAGTCTAGATTTGGACATGTTACAATCAGAATTTGTCATTTTGTTCTTCAGGAAAGTTGTTCCTTTATATCTTAGCTTTTCAACAAATTAAGAATCACCTCCTTTGGAGTTTCCTAGGTTGAGTTATGCTCATTTTAATCCAGACTGTTTAGGGTGCCTTGCTCTCAGGTTTCAGATTTGTGACTCAAATTCTAGTGACTATTTAAGGTATTTGTGCACAGAATTAGAGTAACTTGTCTTCATGAAAGTTTTAGCATTATACCTTAGCTTTAATTTGCCATAAATTTTAAGTCATTTAGAACTATATAACTCAAGATATGGACTTCAAAGTCCAGTCTGGTCAAATTCGGCTAGATTGCTTAACATGCCCATTCACAATGCATATTTCAACACAAACCAAGCAACATGATTCCAATTAGGCACTACATCATTTGCACATACTAAACATCATTTTTCTATTTATAAATTAGATAATCACATTCAATTTAGCCAAAACCCTAATAGCATGAAAACCCTAAGTAGCAAATTTTTAAAGGAGGTATCAAGGTATTAAGAGTGCACATACCTCAAGTTAAGCTCCTAATCTTTGCTTGGCTCTTCAATATCATCTTTAATCAGCTTTATTTCTTTTCTCTTGTTCCTTACTAGCTTGGACCGAATTTCCTTCTTGAAGGAATTCAAGAAATTCTCATCATAATCACATTTATGCCATGATTCTAACATAATAACATGAATTTATGTATACTAAGCTCAATTCTCCCTTACCTTGAGTTTTTCCCCAATTTGGTTGCTTGGTAACCTTTCTAAATCCTTGAAATTTCTTGCTTACAAGAGGTGCTCTCACTAGATTGAAGCTTAATTAGGCTATTTGAAGTGCTAAAGGTTAAGAAATGGATGGGAATTCAATCTTTGGAAGAAAGAACAATGGTGAAAAAGGGAAGTAAGGATTTCGGCCAAGAAAAGAATGAGGAAGAAGATGAAGATGATGATAGTAATTTGTCTCTACTATTGGATATTTATATTAATTTAATTCCATAATTATAAACTTGTAAATAAGATGAATGACAAACTTATAAATAAGGTGAAATTCCTAATCATTTGGGTTTGACTAATTGACTAATTAATTAATTAGGTTTAATTTTCCTAATCATAGTTAATTAAATTAATCTAAATTTATTAACTTAGTAAATCTCATTTTTTTGTCAATGTTAAACCTTTAAATTTAATTGACCAAATTTTTGCTCTTACCGGATTTCTGTTCATCTTTTCCATAATGCCCGATAAGTCCCTAACTCCGTGTTTCACTTTGGTTTTTACTCTACTTATTTGAACTTATTTCTTTTCATTTCTTTGACTTATTAATTCATAATAATACTTTAATTAAGCCTTAATTAAGAATCTTACAAGGTTCTACATGAATTGGAGTAGCAACCAGACCCACAGTCACTTTCCAGTGATGTTACTTATCGCTGGGACTTGTGCACATTTAACTTGTAACACCCCTATATTCAGTGGTGCATTCTACTATTCTGGTTACCGGTGTCTGTCCGGACAGTTAGAATATCGGGAATTACACTTAAACGTTAGTGAGGAGATATGAAATGATGAAATACAATAGAGGAAAATACAAGAAAAACACACGAAAAATAAGAACAATGAAATATGACTAAGTTAAACGAGCCAAACCCATAGCGATGGGTGACCGCATCAGAAAGTTACGACGGAGAACGTTGACTAGCCCTAGACCATGAGAAACTCAGGGAAACATTTTCGGGACCAAATTAAAAGTCTACAGAGGTGTAATTAACATTTGAAATGTCAAAGAAAATTTAGTAAGCCAATATAAACAAAAACAAAAATTAAAGAAATCGGTGGGTCCAGAAGTTAATCGGTAGCATTGAAAAATTCGGAATACAAACCGAATAGGGGCATTTTGGTCAATTGACACTCCGAGTGGACTTTTGACCTAAATGTCCATTAAAAATTGACATTAAATTTTGAAAATGCCATTAAAATAAGAAATTGGGTATATAATAGGAAGAGTGAAAGATTGATGGCATAATTGCAATTTAAGGGACTTTGGATTATTTAATCCATTAATCACCATTAGTTCTCCACTAAGTGAGCTTTAGTGGACCTATATATAGGCAATTGGGATAGAAAATTCATCATCTTCAACTTTTAAACACACCAGCTGAAACCAATTCTCCATGAAAACTCCATTGCTGCACCATTTTCCAAGCTTCATGCACCTCCATTCAAGCCCTCCTTTCCACTAGTTTCCTTCATTAATTTTTGCATACTCAGCTTGGGGAAGCTTTTGGGAGCAAGAAAAGGAAGATTTGGTGAGGTTTAGGGAAAGCTTGCAAGAGGTAAGTGTCTAATCTTCCTACCTTTCTTTAGTAATTTTGATGTTTAGGTTAAGGGGAGATAATTAGTGATAAAATTTGAAAGAATTGTTGGGTTATGGGACTGTCCATTTTTTGTGGCTATGGGAGCTTATATTGCTTGAGTTTTCTTACATTAAATTGATGGGAATTGATAGAAATTAGTGTTGAACAAGTCAATTTGAATTGTTAGTAAATTAATCCCCATGTATGTGTTATTAAGCATTTGATTTTAGAGTTGAATGAAATTATGAAGGCTTTGGCAAATTGGGAACATTTCGGTAGCCTTTTGGTTCCATGAAGAGTGCAAAATTTTATGGATTTGCTTGATGAATTGTGACACTAAGAATTGATGAATGTGTATGTAATTTAGGCTTGGAAGTTATATGTAATTTTTGGGAATGTTTATGTGTATATGTTGTTAGTTTTGAATTTTGCAAATTGGGATTATAATTGATGTATTAAATGTAATTGGAATATGCCCAAATTAGTTATAATGTGAATTGAGGAATGGATTTGGTACCTTACCAAATCAGAATTAGGTATGAGAAGTTTATAGTTAGCAAGTTGAATGTATGTGTGATTGGTGTTTGAGGAAAGTGTAAAGGGCAGTATGCATTTCAGCCTATAACCCTAAGTGTGTGACTCCAATTGGTATGAGGCCAATTGGAGGTGAAACTAGGCACAAAATATGTCAACTTTCATGTTGAAAGCCTATCAAAATTCTATCCGGAAAGTGACACTAAAACTAACCTAATCTAGAATTGCAAACTTGGTAACCCAGAAATTGACCATTTGAACAGCAGTCAGTCTTTTGGCCATAACTCACTCAAAACAGTCCAAATGACCTAAAATTTATACCGTTGAAAGCTTAGACATAGGGCTATAATTTTGGTTAAGACAACCAAACCCAGAAATGACCATAAGTAAGTCAAAATGCTTGCACAAGTTCGAGTATAAAACCTGCCAGAATTAGAAGTGACCTAAAAATGACCTAAGTTTGCCATTTTAGTGCAACCTGTCCAGCATTAGTAAAATGATCATAACTTGGTCTAATAAACTTCAAATGACCTAAAATTTGTGGTAAAGTTCAATAAGACATAGACCTATAAGTTTGTAATTCTGACCAGAACCCAGAAACTGAGGGAACTAAGTCATCCGGCTAGGTTAAAACAGTATACCAAAATCCGATAAATTGCAATAAAATGCAATACACTTGGAAATGAAACTAGTAACATATACCAACACTTGAGGACTATAAAATGTGACATATTGGTAATATTAAAATTAATTCACCTAGTATGCATTAAAGGTCAACATTATAGGTTGACTAATGAAAGGAATAGTATCAATAAGATTTAATTATGAACCTTATAATTAGAAATAATTTAAATGAGTACTGAAACACTTTAAATTGTGTGTTTCAATTGAAAAGGCTATTGAGAAGCATAAGAGACATTGAGTCAAGGCCTAGGGGCAACTCAAATCAGGTCTGTGCATAATACTTTTTATATTCACTGTTTTTACTAAAAAATTTATTTGGAGAAATGAGTTATGAATAATTTTTTATTGTTTTGGCTTTGGGAATTTATTTGAAAATTATTGTGTTGCCTACTTTGTAAATGAAAATTTTGAGATAAAACGTGATTTGTGGTTTGTATGAAATATTTAAATATTATGATTTAAAATTATTTTTGATTCACACTTGGCATGGCAATATCACTATATTCCTCCTCCATTTATGGGGTGAGTATGACTATATTCCTCCCTCTCTGACTTGCCAGTCTGAGGTGAGTATGGATGAGTCCTCATTATCTAGCTAGCCACCTCCCTCATTGATTTCGATTAGTGGGGTGAGTATGCCTTGTCGTGGTGTACAACACGGCATGTTCGGAAAATTTGTGTCATGACCTAAGTTGTGTTATTAATTGGCAACACTGTGTTTATTAAATTGTTTGATCAAATTTATATTATATGAGCTTTGAAAATTGTGACATGAAATTGTGAATCATTTGAATTGTGAATTTTCAATAAATATTTTATAGACTGCATTTTAAATTGTTATTGTGCACCACTAAGTAAATTTTACTCAGCGATAGTTTTTTCATTATTGTCGCAGGTAGACAGATAGATAAAGCAGCAGAGTAGGCTGCTTGTGCTACACTTTTGAGATTTTACCGGGTATATTGAGTATACCACCTCCTTGTAATTTTTGTTGTAATGTATATGAACTGTATGTATATATTGTACTTGGTCTTGAGCAATTGTAAACTAAAGTTGTAAATTATTTTGACTTGTAAAAATGTTGTATTATACTTCTCTTATCTCAGCTTTTGAACTACTCAGTCATTTTACATTTTATTTTTGAAACTACTGAAAATTGATGTTGAATTGAGTTTGACTTATGTTGAGAAAATTGATTTGTGTTGAACTATTATTGGATTTTGGGATTGAACAAATATATTGGAAGTACTTTTTATAGGTTTTTGAAGAATTTTTTTGCTCCAAATACAGACGGCACTTTGCCGAAATTTTTACAAAAATTATTGATACTTCAGATTTGTTATTTGGTTTCACTTCAGTTAAAAATTTTTTTAATACCTGTCAAAAGTGCTCACCACTGTAAAAGGAAATAAGGAAAGGTTTAAAATTCCTTATAGTGTATTTAATGGGTTATCAGTAGACAAATTTTGGTAATTCATTAGGTATACTACGGGATCATGTTATGCCTTATGGAGGGGTAAGGTGTGGCATAACTAATTTATACTCCACTTCTTTTATTTTTTCTTCAAACTTACTTGATCTTTATTAATTTAAATTATGACTCCTTACTTAAATTTAAGGGAGTTCTAGACATCTCAGCTATCTGGATAGATATTAGTCACCGGAACAGTAGAATATGCGAAACTACCTAAAGTGGGGGCATTACATTTTTCTACAAGATCCTCCCGTCCTCTCATCCATACTCATAATAGCATTAAAGTCCCCCATGACAATCCATGGTTCCACCAGCAAAGAATTAATATAATCTAGACTATGCCATAACACATCTTTTTTCATAGGAATAGGGCTAGCATACACTACTGTGCAATGCATAATCAGAACCTGCCTTGACAAAATCTTAAGATGGACCAATTGCTCATGACTAAACATTGGAGAAACCTCCCAGCCATTATCCCACAAGGCCCAAATGCCCCCCCGAAAAACCATTTGCTTCAACATGATGAGAATGAGCAAAACCAATTCTGGAGATGACTTTATTGGCCTTAACTCCACTTATTCTAGTCTCCAAGAGAACTATAATATCAGGCTTATTACACTAAATAACTAGCTTTAGAGAGCGAAGAAAAAGAGAGCTACTTGCCCCCTGGGTATTCTAGACTAAAATAAACATAATAAAAATGAAAATAGAAACTAAACCTTTCAACATCAATCTTGCAAGTAGGGATCCCCCACCATTTCTTGATCATAGGTTTAAAGCCTTTTAACTTCATAAGTTTCCAATTCCCATTGCAAAGGAAATGGAACTTGAATATCAACATTAAAAACATCATTTTTCCCTTCATACCATCATTCATACACCCATCAGAAGGCATGCAAACATGAGGACCAAGGCTTTCATCCATCTCCATGCCACTAGACCCTATTTTTCCCTTGGAAACTTCATTCGGTGTCGATGAACTCCCCTTCTACTTTTCATAAGATAAATGCTTATTTTTTATAATTATCACTGAATGCAAAGAGGAATCCAAACTAGTTTTGCCCACTTCAAGGTTCTAGGCTAAACAATTCTCTTGAGCCATTCTAAAGAAATCTCCTCATATCGTTTTATTAGTAAAGGGATCCACATTTTCCTTATTATAGCCTAGGCCCACTAAATTACCACTATCATTATCTTTCTTCTTTTTACCTTTGCCATTCCCATTACATTTCTCAACATGAGGAGAATTAGAATGACTCCCACCAATATTACCTGCCACACTCCTTTCCATAATTGAATTTCCATCTTCTTCAGCCAACACTTGAAATTGTGACCCTTTCCATGCTAAAAAATCGCGATTCTTACTCTAAACCTTCCTCCTTTTGTGTTGAACAACCATCCAAGGACCAATTGCCCTTTAGGTTCTCCCAAATTATCAGAATCATCACTTCCATGCACACCACCATCAGAGGTATTCACCGGATTCAATTTGCCATCTAAATCCAAAGAGTAAAAAGCTTCACAATGTCCAACCCTACCACACTTGAAACAAATACTCAGAAGATATTCATACTTAACTTTTTGTTTCTTCTTATTCAGAACAAATTGAGAAACCAAAGGATTTCTAAGGTTAATAAAGATAGCAATCCTCGCCTAATGACCTCTGAACACATCCTCTGTATTATAATTTATCCTGACCACATCTCCAATAACTTCACTAATGGATCTTAACACCTTTTTGTGATAAAGGTGAAGTAGTAAACCCGGTAGCCTTACCCAAATAATAATAGAATTTACCTTATCAAAAAAATGTCAAAATCAGGTGACCATGGCTTAACCACAAAGGTAGCTGCCAAGCACCATCCAAGGACCATTTAAGAGTGCATTATCATGATCCTCTTTACAATCAAAATTAACAAGAAAATAATCATTCTCTAGCTCTAAAATTCTCACCCCACTAGGCTTCCAAATAGATTGAACTTTAGAACAAAACATATGGTAACCAATCTTCCTACCCAAATTTGCCACTATCGCTCTACTCCACTTCTTCGTAAGCTTCTATTGCAAATCAGGGGAAACCATCACCGACAGTAAAGGGCCTAACCTCTCTAACACAATATCCCCATCCCCAATCTCCACCTCACCTTCTTCCATAAAATCATCCTCCCTTTTAATCCCAATCATAACGCGATCTTTAAACAAAACCCCATTGACAAACTCCTCCTCCGTTGAGGCCTTAGTCTCTCTATGCTTAACCTTCTTTGTCACACAATCAAATTCATCTTCCAAAGCATGTTGTTCTCTTTCCAAGTTGAGAGAAGTGAGAGAACCCATTTCTATATATATATATATATATATATATATATATATATATATATATATATGGATTAATAATTGGACTCAAGCTTTATTAAGATTAAAAATTATTTTTTAATTAAAAATGATCATAAAAATATTATTATCATATTGTTTATTATTTTTTTGTCCTCTTTATCAACTACAAATATATCTATCACATAAATTAAAATTTTAATTAGATTATATTTTAAAATAATTTAACATATGTTTCATTCACTCACACAAAACTTGTCAGTGAATGATTTTAATTGAGCTTAAATTAGAAAATTTGATTTTATTCAATTGAAAAGTTAAAAGTAGGCTTATTTAGATATGAACAAAAAATTTAAAGGTAAATTTGAGTGTGTTTAATTTTCTTTTTGTTTCATAATCATAGCTCAGACATTTTCCCCTACTGTCTTTGCAATGAAAACATCTCAAAGTTTATATTTTATGAATCTTTTTAAAAGGCTTTTATTTTATGCCTATTTCATAACTAGTTTTAATTGAGATTCAAATTAAAGTTATATTTTATGTCATTTTAATATAATATTAAAATTTTTTTTTCTTTTTTTAATTTGAACATAGCAAGAAAATATATATCTCTTTGAATCATTTTACATGTCTAGACCTATTATCACGATTTTAATGTCAAAAAGAGTTGAGACCGTCTATGACCACAGAGGCTTGCTTGGGGCCCAAAAGGATAAGCCAAATCCCAATGCTCCCATTACCTGCATACCTCAATTATCATCATCCATCTAAGATCTATAAGCTCCTCTGACTACGTTGAGCTCTTCCATGTAGGGGTGGCCACGATCCGGTTTCAAACCGGAACCAAATCGGAATTGGTTTGGTCAAAACCAGATTGAAACCGGTCAAAATCGAAACTGGCTTCGAACCGGACCGAAACCGTTCTTTTACGATTTAGTTCAGGTTCATATTTTTTAGAAACCGTGAACCAGCGGTTCCGAACCGGATTGAACCGACGGTTTCGAACCGGACCAAACTAGCGATTTAAATACAAAAAAAATTCAATAAATACATCACTCCACTCCTAATTCATTTATATATATATATATATATATATATATATATATATATATATATATATATATATATATATATATCATTAATTATCTACATAATTATTCTCTACACTCTTTTTAATTCTTAATACTCTTTCAATTTCTCTCAAATTTTCTAAATAATTATTTTCTACACTCCTTTTAATTCTCAGTACTTTCACAATTTTTTTACTTTATTATTTTATATGCTCACTAAAATTTTTAATACTATCTCAATTACTCCGTTATTATTTTATATCTTCAATAAAATTTTTAATACCCTCTATTTTATTTTTTTTTCTTTTATATTTTTTAATTATCAATTATCATATAATTTTTAAAAAAGGGCAAGTAATACTCATCTCAACTCAACTCAACTAAGCTTTTATCCTAAAAATTTATTGGGATCGGCTATATGGATTCTCTTTCTCCACTCTAAATGATTTTGGATTAAATCCTCGAAAATATGTAATGCTTTTAGGTCATGTTGTACTATTCTCCTCCAAGTCTACCTTTTTTTTTTCTATCCTCTAACCCAATGTGCTCTACTTGTCTAACTGGAGATTTTTTATGTCTATGCTTCACATGATCAAACCACCTCAATCTCTGTAACACCCTCACTTTAGCTAGTCAGTGCATTCGACTGTTCCGGTGACCAATGTCTGTCCGGACAGCTAGAATGACTGCAACTATATTTACACTACAGTGAGGAGTCATAAATAACTCAAATAATGGTAAAAAAAATTTAAGCAAAATTTTAGAAATAAAATACAACCAAGTTAAATGAGCCGGTGCCCTAGCGATGGATAACCCAGTGGGAAGTTGCTGTTTTCATAGCTAGAGCCCTAAAGCCAGGGAAAAATTCATAAAATAATTTTTGGAACTCTAGAGATGAGTCATTGAGGTTTCGATGGCATTAGAATGCCAAGAAAATTCTTTGAAAATTTTATCAATCGGTACAGACGATTTTGGCTCCTTAAGCCAAATGGAGGGCATTTTAGTCATTTTGCCTTCAGAGACGATTTTTGACCTTGTCTATTTCAGTAAATAAATTATATGATATAAAATATGAATAAATATTGCTAAAAATTAAATTAAAAATGAGTAGTAAAGAAAAGAAAAGAAAATAAAAGAAAAGTGGAATTATGACATCACATGATGTCATTAGGGAGCTCTCCACCAATCACAACTTAACAAAATTGCTTAAGGGACAAAATAGACACAAAATAAGATAAAAACAAAAAAAGAAAAATCCAGCAGCCATTTCTTTCCAAACCAGCTGAAACATTGAGAGAGAGAGAGAGAGAGAGAGAGAGAGAGAGAGAGAGAGAGAGAAGAGAAACCTCCATGGAAGCCTTGGTTCAAGCTTGAGTTCACCCACCATTTCACCATAAAACCCTATCATTCCTTCACAAAAATTGATCCTTACCATTAGCACAATATTTGGACAGCAATTTGAAGAGGAAAAAGTGAAGTTATATCCTGAAAAAAATTCTGCACTCAAGAGGTTAGTGCCATATCTCTCTCTCCCTCTTATTGTTTCATGCTAAGACAACAAATTCAACTAAGAATTTTGGAAAAAGAAAGCAAAATATGCATGTTATAGCCACACTAAATTTCGGCAGCCCTAAGGTACTATAGGGTTTCCATGATTCAAGTGAATTATAATTGATGTCATTGAACATGGTTTTGATGATTATAACACTTGAATGTTTGTTGTTTGAGCAAATTGAAATTGTGGAGATAGGGTCTGGGAAAAACCTAGGGTTTGCTTATGTGTTGGTGAATGGAAGTTATAATGGTCAAATTAGTGACCATTTGGCTGTGTATGATGAGGAAATGAAGTGAATTATGGCTTGGGAATTGAGGTTGGGTGTGCTGCCTTGAGTGACCTGTAGGGCTAGATGTGAGTCCAGCAAGTTTGGGCAGTTATAACTTGAGTTATGTACGTTCAATTGGTATAAGACCAATTGAACATGAAATTAGACACATAATGGCACAACTTTGATGAAGGAACCCTGTCCAGAAAACAAACTTAGGATGCCTTAAAAATTGACCAAAATTGGGTAACACACATTCTGCCTGGGCAAAATGACCAAATGAACAGTGTTCATTCATTTGGTCATAACTCACTATAGAAATGTCCAATTGACCTGAATTTATATTAATGGAAAGCTTAGACAATTTAGAACAACTTTTATGGAGAACACAAACTTAAATTTTGAACCTAACCAATTGAAATTTCTAGCCCAAGTTAGGACACTAAATCAGGCAGAACCAAATTCTGTCCAGAATTTTTGGACAAGACCAATCAGGCCAGTTATGGTATTTAGGCCATAACTTGAGCTATAAAACTCCAAATGGAGTGATTCAAAAAGGGAATTAAAGAAGACACATAAAGCAACAACTTTAATAAAGAGATTTGTCAAATTTCCACTGTAACAATGACCAATAGAACAGTAAACTTAAGGTATGAAATTTGAAAATTTTGAATAACATAAAATAAGCTTTGAAATGGTATTGGAAATCAATGCCAACAAAAATAAAATGCAAAATGTGGTATCTTGGTGAACTTAGGTTCAACAAATCTATTATGTATTAAAAAGTCAACTTTTGTGTAGGAATAGTTAAGTGAATAGTAAACTCAATGAAATGAATGCAAATGATCAAAACTTAAATTGCTAATGATATCTCACTTAAATGATTTAAGGTTTGTTTAAATCATGTGATTAGTTTGATGGGATTTGTAGGCTCATCACAAATAGAACTTAGGAGAAATAGTTGATATAATTTGAAATGTGAATTATAAATTACTATAAATGAAATATTAAAGGTATAAATGATGTGTAAATAATATTTGGGGACTTTCCCTTTTTATTGAATAAAAATGAAAATTTGCTTAAACCTAGGTACATGTGAATTGGTGTGATAGATTAGAGATGAAATTGTAAATGAACTATACAAATGAAATTTATGAACATATGCATTAGATAAAAATGAATTTGGACATTGCATTCCCACTAGGAAATAAAATAAAACCTATTGACACTTAATGGTACATGAGTGAAATTAAGAGTAATCATAAATACTTAGTACGTAAAAACATTTCTTGAATTTTAAATGATAAATTATATAAATAGTATAATAAATAAATGAACCATATTAATGTATGAATGAGACATGAGTTCTCATTATTGTAGAAGGGAAAAATATTTTGAGTACAATGGTACATGAGAACCATTGTTTTGAATTGTGATCATTATGGATCACATAATGAATATATAAATTATGATGAATGCATAAATTATGTAAATATTAGACTTAGAGATTTATGTTTCTATTATGAAAAAGATTAAAATGCTAGAAATTATAATTAGAACCTATAATGAAATAATGAAACTTATGAACACTTAATGGTACTATGTGCTCATGTATTGCCTAAATATATATGTCAGATTGGATAGATTGGCATGCCAATAGGGTATTGTTTTAGCAGTACTACATAAGGCTTTATGCCTGTATTCATAGCTTTATGCCTGCACTCATGGGTTTATGCCCGCACTCATGGCTTTTATGCCCGATTATGTGTTATTATGGCTTTTTAGCCATATTGACTGCATACGTGGTTGACGTTCCGCGTCCCATGGTATGACGGCCTGAGGCACCTCGGTGTCCAGTGCCAACAACCCGTTATCCAGTTTAGTCAGCCTGTGATAGGTTACTAGGGCATTATAATGTATTGAAATGAGTTAAGAATAATAGCAATTGAAAATATTAGCAATTAAATAAAAGAGTAAGAATATTTAAAATAAATTAGATTAGTTATTTAGTATAAAGAATTGAAATGAATTGGAACGATATTAAAATTTAATTATTATGAAATAATCTGCGATAACCTAGACAGTATTGAAAGAAATGATAAAAAGATTTGTAATAGAGATATAACTTAATTTCTTGGAATTTTTGGGGATGGTACCGTTAATTTAAGAATTAAACACTTTTGAAGAGGAATAAATTAGAACAAAGGATAGTTGACCAAATTATGATCAATTTCTTTCTTTGTTTGTATATATTATTTTCTTATTATATTATTGCACCACTAAGCAATAATGCTTAGTGCGATGGATTTGTTTCCTCGCTCAGGTACTGAAGCTAAAACCCAGTGGACATTAGACTGGGATTTTTGGAGTCCAGATCTGCAGAAGTGTCTAAAGTAATTAAAGGTGTCACCTCCTCAGCAATGCATGTAAATTGGGCTTACAAAAGTTATTTTATGTATTTATAATTAGTTATCATGTGGAAATGTAAATTATGGAATTGTACTTAATTTTTATATTATGTAAATTGTAAATTTATGTAATTAGTTTGTAAATTATGTAATTAATGGAAATTTGAGAATTTTAATATATGAAATGAGCATGAATGGATATGCATGGTAATGAATAAGAATCGAAATGTATAGACATTATTAGAAATTATGAGTATGGATGAGATCTTTATTTGAAAATTTTATTTAAAATTTCAAACAGGTGAATAGTGACTCACGTCAAACAATAATAAAATAGGGAAAACTCCGCTAGTTTCTCCTTAGAAAAATAATTGATATTAAAAGATAATGAGTTTAAAATGATTAAAGGAATAAAGAAAGATGAGTTAAGGTGCTCCGGCACTGAGTGTGACATGCCTTACTCGACTACACTGTAGTTGGGTGAGGGGTGTTGCATTTTTTGCTATCAGAGCACCGTTTAGGCATTCCTAGGCATTGATAGATAGAATAAGATAGTGTGCATAACATGCATTGCATTCATATGAGTCGAGGTGAAACTAATGCAGATCCGTTTTCTCCGGTAAGGTGAAGAAATAAGGAAGTAGCAGCTCTTCGACTATTTACACCAGGTAAATTTCTAGGATGAAATTTTTGTTAGAGGGGAAGAATTGTAACACCCTCACTTTAGCTAGTTCATGCATTCAACTGTTCCGGTGACCAATATCTGTCCAGATAGCTAGAATGATTGAAACTATATTTAGACTAGAGTGAGGAGTCATAAATAACTCAAATAATGGTAAGAAAAATTTAGAAAAAATTTTAGAAATAAAATACAAACAAGTTAAATGAGTCGGTGCCCTAGCGATGGGTAACCCAGTGGGAAGTTGCTGTTTTCACAGCTAGAAGCCCTAAACCCGGGGGAAAATTTATGAAATAATTTTTGGGACTCCAGAGAAGAGTCATTGAGGTTTCGATGGCATTAGAATGCCAAGAAAATGCTTAGAAAATTTTATCAATCGGTACAGATGATTTTGGCTCCTTAAGCCAAACGGAGGGCATTTTGGTCATTTTGCCTTCAGAGACGATTTTTGATCAACTTGTCTATTTCAGTAAATAAATTATATGATATAAAATATGAATAAATATTGCTCAAAATTAAATTAAAAATGAGTAGTAAAGAAAAGAAAAGAAAATGAAAGAAAAGTAGAATTATGACATCACATGATATCATTAGGGAGCTCTCCACCAATCACAACTTAACAAAATTGCTTAAGGGATAAATGTTAGTAGTATGCCCTAGAGCATATCATTCAGTATGTATCTTGTACATGTTTTTATTAATAAAAGGCATTTTCACTTTTCCGTTTACATAATATATTTATGTGTAATAGAAAAGGTCCATTGATATTTTGTTAGAAATTCTATTCTTAAGTTTTTAAGAATATGAGTGACAGTATTTCTAGTATAAAGTATCACAAATAGGTTCACAATCGAGGATACTTCACAATAAGGACATGACTTATCCAGAAAGATTGTATTCATGTTTGTTCCCAAGTTATTTATATGAGATATAAATAAGATGGAATGGTGAGTCTCATGCCATATGACAAACATGATAGGCACTTTACATGATAAGTAGGTCGAACTAGTGACACTTATGACAAACACATGGAGTTTACTCTTGTCAATTTATTATCATAAATCATATCAGTGCATATAATCTTTAGACCTGAGGTAGCAGTTATCTTGTATATAGGTGGTTTGAGTTTGATACTGCTTTCATACTTGTACTGTGTATGGGTATATGGGCATGTGTTGGCTCCTACTAGTTATATATGGAGGTAGGTATTGATCAAGATGGAATCTGTTCCTCTAAGAAAGTAGGGATAAAATCCTATGTTCATTTAATTGTTCTTGATGTTTCAAGTTCCTAGCCAGGACAGATAGATTTAATCAGAAAAGAGTTTCTGATGAGAAAATCTTTTTAATCAAGAACTGGAATTAAAAGAGAACATAATATTCATAACAAATGGGATTTGACATAAACCATGACTCCAGCTTGAATTGGGATTTTGTAACAGAGAGATTCTAGTGCATGGTAACATATGATTATAGGTTTATTTAAGGTAAACCTTATTACTAATTGGGTGGCCATGGCATGCTATGCTAGATGTTAACCATGGTCTATGAGGTGCATAAAATGATTTAGAGAAATCATTTATGGTAAGAAAGAGTTTTGATGATATTAAGAGTTGATATCATGTCTTATTGCCAATTAGTGGTAAGCCTAGTAAGTCACACACATACACAAGTAATCACCAAATTAAATATGATTTAATTAATTAATTAAAGAGTTTAATTAATTAAATAGATTTGGTTTGCAATTAGATTGCAAAGTCTCTAGCATGGCTTGAAACCAAATCTAGGTTATTGGATGTATAATATAAATTAAATTTATATTTAAAGTATTTAAATATGAATTTAATTAATGAGAAATTAATTAATAGAGATTAATTAATTAATTAATTTATGTTTGATATAAATTGATTAGAAGAAGAGAAATAATTATTTTCGGTTGAGAACTCAAAATTAAGATACAGGGGTATTTTGGTAATTTCACAGGGTGACATGTGGCACTACACATAAGCTTGCCAAATGTCTTTTAATCATGTAAGATGATTAAAATTAAGATTAAATATAGATTTGACACTTGACACAATATGATTGGGTCAATTAAACCTAGAGCCAATCAGAAGGTGACATGTGGCAAGGGTTTTAAGTGGTGACCTAGCTATATAAGTGTAAAGATGAAAGAACAAAACACACAAGCTACTGTATTCTCAAAGGTGACGCCACCCCTTGGCTGCCTTTTTCTCTCTTCTTCTTCATCTCTCATCAATTCAAAGAGATTAGCAAACAATCTCTTGAATTAAAAATACTAGAAATCGTTTCTAGTGTCTAGTTTACATCTGTAATCTCTCAAAAGGCAAAACTTGATTTTCTAATTCATAGAAAAAGCTTTAGAAGCTGTTCAAGGGCTGCCATAGGTGATCTTGGTGTGGACAAGCTAGAGGGACAACATCTGGTGTCCTAAAGACGCATCCTAAAGGTGCCAAACACACTGCAGTGTATCAAAAGGTTACTGCACTTATTTTGATCTAATATAGGGTTCTTAAAATTAATCAGATTAATTCTAAAATCTTAAATGGTAAATGTAGATCCAAAAATATATTAAAAGAGTTTTAATATGCTGTTTATCATTAAAATCAAATAGATAAAAATGAATCTTGCATGATGCATGTGACCCTAGATGAAAAATTTTAAATTTCAATGATTTAAACTTGTGTTTTTCATGCTTCCGCTCCTTCAATTGGTATCAGAGCCACTATATTTGCCATTTAGATTGTTGATTATATGATTTAATTGTGTGATTTAATCATGAGATGATTAATTCATTGCTGTTTGCAAGGTCAAGGTGGCGGCATGGAGGTGAACTCCATTGATGCGCATGGTTTGGTGCATCCAACCATGCGCATGGCTTTAGGCTTGTTTGTGGCCTTGGATTTAAAGGCCCATAATTAGGCCCATGAATAATTAAAGTGTTTAATTAGATTTTTTAATCACACAATTAAATTTTGATTCAGATCTGAATTTTAAAAATTGTTTGAATGTGATTCAAATCTGAATTTTAAAAGTTGTTTGAATGTGATTCAAATCTGAATTTTTAAAGTTGTTTAAATCATATTCAAATCTGAATTTTTAAAGTAATTTGAATGTGATTCAAATCTGAATTTTAAAAGTTGTTTGAATGTGATTCAAATCTGAATTTTTAAAAGGTTGTTTGAATTTGATTCAAATCTAAATTTTTAAATTTGTTTGAATCATATTCAAATCTGGATTTTTAAGTTGAATATGAGATATTCAATTTAATTTAAGTATGTATGTTTTATTTAATTGTTAAATAGTGATATGCATGATGGATGATCATGGACTATAAAAGACCAATGTGATTGGATTTATTTCTTTTATATTTTTTTGGGATTGTAAATTAATTAATTAATTTTAATTTATTTTGGGCATGTATTATTAAGGTTGTAATAATTTTTGGGTTGTAATTTCATTTATTTAGTTCTTGTAAATTCGCCTCGGTATGCCAAGGATTACTATGTAATTGGATTGCAAGAAGATCAAGGAGGTCAAGAGCATTGGTGGGACCAGTGGGAGGAATTCAAAATCAAGTGTTGATTATGTACTCCTTCAGCAACTCTTGTAAAATGAAGGAATGAGATGCACCTAGGAATACCCTGATTCAATTCTTGGTGGCTCAGAATTGAATCCCTTTGAAAGTCCATGATCATACCATATTTACTGTTTATCCATGAATGCATGAGATGTATGTGAATGTATGCAAGTATATGATATATGCATGCTAAATGGATAATGTGCAAAGTGAGACCTTAATAGTAATTAGGATGACCACAAAATCTTCCAAACAAATGATTAAGTTGGAAATGCTATAATTAAAGTAATTATAACATGGGCCCTCCATTGAGGCAATTATTTTAAGAAATTTTAAATACTTGCATAAGATGCAATTAATTTAAGAGATTTTTTTAAGAATAATTGTTAAGCATGAGATGTTGTAAATATGTAAATGGTTTGGTGGCCAATATTGGATGTGTGACACCCCTTACCCGTCTACAGTATAGCCGAGTAAGATATGCCACACCGTGTACCGAAACACCCTATTTTATTTCAATTATTTTTATTTTTCCTTATTTATTTTTTTCATAGTTATGAAGTACAATTTGTGAGATATCATTCATTTAAGTCATTTATTGAAACATAAATTCATTTGAGGTTCCATAAATTTTATAGAAAATCCGGCAGAGTACCGGCTAAAAATGGAGAAAACAGTTCTTCGGAACCTGTGAAAAACACTTCCAATATATTTTCAATCATTCCCAAACTTCATTTCATCAACAAAGTCTCAATATTTTGTAACAACAATTCCATTTCTTATTCATTCATTCCTCATGATATTCATATACAAATCATAAATAAATACTCAATTTTCCATTCATAAACATAATTTTTACTATTTACCTTAATACCAAAATACATTACATAAGTCTCAATTACACATGAGAAAATAAAAGTTAATTACAAAATATCAAAATAAAACCTAGTGTCCTACCAATGCATTGATGACGGTGAGGTGACACGGACACTATGCAGAGCTGCAGAGGATCTCACCCACTCTGTGGTCTACTGGGCTCTCTATCGGTCTCTCCAGAATCTACGCATGGCAAAAAGCAATGCGCTAAGCAATAATGCTTAGTAGTGCCAATAATAGAATAAAAAGAAATAACAGAAAATGTATGTTTTGATGTCTTATGCAGACAATTTTTTGATCATTATTGGTAATCTTATTTCTTTTGTACTTGTTATATTCATAATTTCATTAAATTTATTCACTTTCATTTTTGGTTGCCCAAGTAACCTATACTGGATGACTGGACTGGATAAATGGGTAAACTGGCACTGGGTATCAAGTATCTCGGGCCGTAACACCATTGGTCATATGTGTATCTCCCAGTGTGCAATAGAACAGCTAATAAGCTATAATAAATATTAGGCACAAGGCCAAGTATCATCACTGTCACACCTTACCCCTTTGTAAGGTATAACATGATCCCGTAGAATACCTAATGAATTACTGAACTTCACCTACCGATAACTCATTAAGTACCCTACAAGGGATTTTGAAACCATTTTCTTCCTTTTGGAAGTGGTGAGCATTTTGGTAGGAATGAAAAACATTTAATTGAAGTTTCAAAACTAGTAAAAATTTTTGTCCATTTTTATTTTTCCTCAATTTTTTTAAAAAATTTCAGCAGAGTGCTGTCTGTATTTTGAGAAAACAGTTCGTCAAATACCTGAAAAAAACACTTCCAATAATTGTTTCACAACTCCCAAGCCAAATCAACTCAAGTCAACATAGTTCAATTTAATTCCACAACTCAACCAAAAATTTTGTCATCTCAAAATACTTCACAAATTCATTCACATTGCATATAGTATTTAATTTACAAATATAGATCTTAATTTACAAAAAGAAAATCCAAAATAACATTATTACAATTTACTGTACAACTGCTCAACTTTTCATAATACATAAGACATTACAATATTTACATTAAATAACTACAAGGGTATAAATAAATACCCGTACAAAAATATCAGCGAAGTCCTTGCCAATTCAGCAGCTCACCCTATTGCTTTTTCCTTGCCCTTATCTGCGACAGCAAAATAAGCTATTGCTGAGTATAAAAATACTTAGTGGTGCACAATAAAAATTTAAAATGCAGTACATAAAATATTCATTGACAAATCACAATTTAAATATTTCACAATCACATTTCACAAATTATCAAAACTCATTATAACACAATTTTGGTCAAATAATTTAATTAATACAGTATTGCGAATTTATACACAACTTAAGCCATGACACAAAATTTTCGATCAATGCCGTGTCGTACACCACGACAAAGCAATCTATAACCCCACTAATCAAAATCAATGGGGGAGGTGGCTAGCTAGCTAATGAGTACTTATTCGATCTACAACCTCAACTGATAAACTAGAGAGGGAGGAAAATAATTGAGCTCTACCCCATAAATGGAGGAGGAATAATAAGGCACTGTCATGCTAAGTGTGAATTCGAAATCAATTTAAAGCAATTTGTTCAAATATTTCATGCAAATCACAATAAATTTCAAAGTTACCTTTTCATTCACAAAGTGGTAACACAAAAATTCTTAAACTCATAATTAATACAAAACTTTCGTAATGCGTACTAAATCAATTTTTCAATGATAAAATGCTTAAATAAGGTTTATTGTACACAAACCTAACATGAGTCGCCTCTAGGCCTTGACTCAGTCTCTTAGACCTTCTGGGTCTTTTTCAGCTAAAATACGAAATTTATAGTGTCTCAGTATCTTTACCTCATAATAATTCCAATAATTAATTTATATATATTAAATTCTAGCCCTAATATGCTTAAACTTACATTCTTGAAAATTTTCATGTTGAGGCTACTATTCATGGTACTATTCAAGTCAAAATATTGACTTTTTCATGTTTAATAGGTACGGAAAATCCAACTATACTCACATACCACATTTTGGTTACCAAACTTATTGGTTTTGGTCATTTTCTCAAAACTTAAGTCTTTTAGGCAAATTTTCAAATTTTCAGTTTTGGTGACCTATTTTGCATTGTTCTATTAGTCATGTTGCTATTAGAATATGGCTAAGTTTTCTTCATAGAAATTGTTCCCTATTGTCTTAAATTTATTTCCCTTTTTGAATCACTCCATTTGGAGTTTTGTAGCTCAAGTTATAGCCATTTAAACATGGCTGGCCGGATTGGCCTAACCCAGATTTTCTGGGCACTAAAACTGGTTCTGGCAGTTTTAGGTCACTAATTTTGGGTGGCTAAATGATTTGGTTAAGGGCACAATTTGGATTTATGTTCCTCATAAAAGTTGTAGGTCTATATCTCAACTTTCTACTGGTAAAAGTTCAGGTCATTTGGACCTGCCTAGCCCAAGTTATGGCCAAATGAATAAATACTATTCATTTGGTCAATTTTGTACAAGGCAGAACACTTAATTCCGGATTTAGCCAATTTGTTTACTATGCTATAGTCACTTTCTAGGCATGATTCCTAAATGAAAAATGTGTCATTTTGTGTCTAGTTTCATTTCCAATTGGCCTCACACCAATTGGGTTGGTAAATTTTCAGTTTTGATCCCTGAAAAGGACCTAGGTCATGCTGCCTGCATAATGACCATATCCAATCCGAATCTCCATTTGATTCTAATACTTCCAACATATCACAATTGGTCACATATGACTATTTTTCAGCTCAAACAAGGTCAAACACACCATTTGACCATTTCTCCAAATTTTATCTCCCAAAACCCTAGGTCCAAAACCCTAACTCACTAATTTTGTTACATTTTACTAATTCCAAGCATATAAACATACTTTCTCAACTCATTCAAGCTTTCTAACATGTTTAATTCAATCAAACTCATGCAAATCATTCCCCTACATAGGCTGGCTGAAATTCATATATAGTCCTCCAACAATTGTTTTCTTTTCCATTTTTCATAATTTCTAAGTTTATTCAACTATAAACACAATCATTAAACTAGAAATACAAAGTTTAGCTTACTAATCTTGGTATAGCTTTTCAATCTTCAATTCCTTCAACTTTTTGTTCTTTCTTTCTCCTTTAATCTTCTTTCCAAGGTTTGCTTATAATTTTTCTTTAAGACAATTAAAGGATTTATAGTGAAATTTGGTGTTTAGAAAGCTTAAGAATAAGCTTTCATGGAGGAATTTTGAGAGAGAGACAAGAGAGAGAGAGACGGCAATGAAGGAAGATGAAGACCAAATTTCTTTTTCAATTATTTTTCTTTTATCCTCATTTTTGACTTGGTTAAAATAAATTTATTAATTCAATAATTATTTATGAGGTCATCGATGATGTCATGGAAGGTGATGTCATAAACTTTTTCTTTTTTTTTTTCTTTTTTTCCATTTATTTTTCTTTAGTTCTTTAATTTAATTCTCGATTCTAAATTTTTTTTTCTCCAATTTTGTTTGATAGTTAGGTTAGGAGTCAACTCTAGGGGTCAATTGACCAAATTGCCCATCGCCAATTCGATCCGGTTTGTAAATAATTCAATATTTCTTCTGGATCCTTGACCTAATTATTTGATCTACTTAACAATTCTTTTTTATGATTTTCTCTTTTTCACTGTGTTTGCAATAGTTCTAAGGACTGCGGCGTCACATTTTACGGTTTGAAATTTGAGTTTAAATCGACCTCGCAGTCGTTCCTGAGAAGGTCACCCATTGCTGTGACTCTCGGCTTATTTAACTTCTTGTGTTCTGTTTTTCTTATTTATACTTAACTATTTGACAATTACTAATTATTTATGTTCAGGGCTTCTTTAGGTGTCTTAGATGTGGTTCTAATCCCCTTAATTGTCTAGACCGACACCGGTCACCGGAACTGTGAAATATACCAGGCTATGCAAATAGGGGTGTTATAATTCTCCCCCCCTTAAAATAAATTTTGTCTTGAAATTTTACCTGGTATCAATTTCTAAACAGCTATGGGTACTGTCTCCTCATGTCCTCTTCTCGTTCCCAAGTAGCCTCCTGGCCCGAATGATGGTTCCACAGCACTTTTACCAACAGTATCTGCTTGTTCCGTAGCTGCTTAACCTCATAAGCTAGAATCTCTATGGGTTCTTCTTCATATGTGAGGTCTGGATTCACTTCAATTTCTTCCACTGGTAGTACATGAGATGGGTCTAATCGACACCTCCTCAACGTAGACACATGGAAGACATTATGTATCTTCTCTAACTCTGGAGGTAGTGCCAAACAATATGCCAAAGGACCCACTCTTTCCAGCACCTCATATGGCCCAATAAAATGAGCACTCAGTTTCCCCTTTCTTTCGAATCTCACAATCCTCTTCCAAGGGGAAACCTTGAGGAATACTTTGCCACCCACTACAAACTCAATATCCCTTCTCTTCAGATCAATATAGGACTTCTGATGGTTTGATGCAGTCTTAAGTCGATCTTTGATCAACCTGATCTTCTCTTCAATTTGCTAAACAATTTCAGGTCTGGATTATCTTCCTTTCACCTACATCATCCCAACACAGGGGAGTTCTGCATTTTCTACCATACAAAGCTTCATATGGAGGCATTCCAATGCTTGATTGGTAGCTGTTATTGTAAGCAAACTCAATCAAAGGCAAGTGTTTGTCCCAACTGTGCTCAAATTCAATCACACAAGCCCGTAGCATGTCCTCCAAGATCTGAATTACCCTCTCAGACTGGCCATCTGTCTATGGATGAAATACCGTGCTGAAGTTCAATATAGTTTTTAGGGCTATCTGAAGATTACCCCAGAATCTAGAAGTGAACCCAGGATCTCTATCTGATACAATCGATACTAGCACTCCATGCAGTCGTACTATCTCATCAATGTATAACTTAGCCAATCTTTCTAAACTGTAGTCCATCCGAACTGGCAGAAAATGAGCAGACTTGGTTAGTTTGTCAACTATGACCCATACTGTATCATGGCTATTTTGTGTCCTCGAAAGTCCCATCACAAAATCCATCGTTATTCATTCTCATTTCCATTCTGGTACTGGTAGTGGATGTAACAACCCAGTGGGTATTTGGTGCTCTGCCTTCACTTGCTGGCAAGTTAGGCATTTGGAAACAAATTCTGCCACATCTCTTTTCATACCCATCCACCAGTAATGCTCTTTTAGCCCTTTATACACTTTTGTGCCACCAGGGTGCATAGCAAAAGGAGACTCATGTGCTTCCTTCAAAATGATTTGTTTCAAGTCAACGTCATTAGGAACACACATTCTGTCCTGGTGAAGTAGTAGACTGTCATCTCTTATTGAGAATTCTGGTTTCTTGCCCTGTCGAACTTCTTCTAACAGCTTCTGATACTTCTGATCATTCTGAGCAGCCATTTTGATCTGATCAATCAACATTGGCTGTACATGCCATGCAACTGCTGTCTGCCCCTCATCATTTTCTAAGCTGGCATGTAATGATCTCAACTCATGTACCATAGAAAAAGGAGTAACCCGTAGACTTGCCATAGTCTTGCGACTTAGGGCATCAGCCACAACATTAGCTTTCCCTGGCTGATAGTCTATCAGACAATCATAGTCCTTTATCAACTCTAACCATCTCCTCTGTCTCAAATTCATCTCCTTTTGAGTACCCAGTTATTTCAAACTCTTATGATCTATGTAAATGTAGCATTTCTCCCCATACAAATAGTGTCTCTAGATCTTAAAAGCAAACACTATAGCTGCAAGCTCCAAATCATGTGTCCGATAGTTCCTCTCATGCGGTTTCAGCTGGCGTGATGCATAGGCAATGACATTTCGATCTTGCATCAGTACACAGCCTAACCCGTTGTGAGAAGTATCACTATAAACTGTATATTCTTTAGCCGGTGTAGGTAAAGTCAGGACTGAAGCCTCAGTCAAACACCTCTTTAACTCATCAAAACTCTGCTGGCATTTGTCCGTCCACTGAAATTTCACATCTTTTCGAAGTAACTTAGTCAATGGAGATGCCAACATGGAGAACCCTTTCACAAAACGATGGTAGTATCCAGCTAACCCTAGAAAACTGTAAATTTCTGGGTGGCTTCTAATTAAGGATAGCTTCTATCTTGCTAGTATCTACCTTAATACCCTCTGCTGATACTATGTGCCCCAAAAAGGATATCTCCTTCAGCCAAAATTCACACTTCGACAATTTGGTGTATAGCTATTTCTCCCTCAAAGTCTATAGTACAATCCGCAGATGTCTATCATGCTCTTCTACACTCCTCGAATAGACCAATATATCATCTATAAATACCACAACAAACTGTTCGAGGTATGGTATGAAGATAGTGTTCATCAGATCCATAAAAGCATCCGGAGCATTAGTTAACCCGAATGGCATGACCAAGAACTCATAATGGCCATAACGGGTTCTAAAGACAATTTTAGAAATACACTGCTCTTGTACTTTTAACTGATAATAACCTGATCTTGGGTCAATTTTAGAGAACACAGCTGCACCCCTCAACTGATCAAACAAGTCATCAATGTGGGGCAATGGGTATCTGTTCTTATTATCACCTTATTCAACTGCTGATAGTCAATGCATAACCGGAGAGTTCCATCCTTCTTCTTTACAAACAACACTAGTGCTCCCTAAGGTGACACACTAGGGCAGATGAAGTCCTTGTCAAGTAGCTCTTGTAACTGCACTTTCAATTCTTTTAGTTCTGCTGGTGCCATTCTGTATGGTGTTATGGAAATTGGGTCCACACCAGGCATAACCTCAATTTCAAACTGCACTTCTCTTTCTAGAGGTAATCCTGGCAATTCATCAGAAATACATCCGGAAAGTCACATACTGTGGGGATGTCCCTCAATGCTGGACTACCCACTTGGGTGTCTATCACATCTGCCAAGTACGCCTCATACCCCTTCCTAATCATTTTTCTGGCCAGTGCAGCTAAAATGTTGTTTGATGGCAATAACTGCCTCTCCCCATGTATTACTACATCACCATACTGAGGGAGTCCAAAAGTGATTATCTTCAGTCTACAGTCAATCATTGCATGATGCCTGGCTAACCAATCCATGCTTAAGATAATATCATAATCTCTGAAGGGCATTTCAATCAAATATGACAGAAAAACATGTCCTTGGATCACCAAAGGACAGTCTCTATAGATTCTATTGACCCTAACCTCCTGACCTAATGGACTAGTTACTAGCACATCATTGTCCATTTATACACACTGGATAGCAGTAGAACACATCACACTAGCACCGACATATGAATGTGTGGAGCCAGGATCAAACAACACATATGTATATTGGTCAAGGATAGAGAAAATACCAGCTACTATGTCTAATGTTTCAGCCTCCTCTCTCTGTTTCAAGGTATAGACTCTAGCTGGTGCACCACTTGGTTCTGGCTGGTTAACAGTACTTTGACTTCCATGAGTGCTACCAGGACCCCTACCTCTGCCTCTACCTTTACTAGCTGGCTGTGACCTCTAGGTGCAGAGACTTGGGCTGATCCCTTAGATGTAGCAGAAGGTCCAGATCGGCATGGACTAGTACAATCTTTATCAAAATGTCTGCTCCCTCCACAGTTAAAACATGCACCGGTGGCCTTGAAACACACCCCACTATGTGTTCTACCACAAATCTCACACTGTCGGACTGATAAAACTCCTCGAGATGCCTGTTGGGTCTGCTGACCAGACTGGGGTGCTCTTTGGCCAGAGTATCTGCCTCTGCCAGATCTGCGAGAGCTAGATCCCCCAAACTGTTTCCTCTTTCCAGAACCACTCTCAGTAGCCTGGCCCGTAGCCTTTTCAGCCTTCTCTTTCTCTTGTGTACCCTTCTTCACTGCCCCTTATGATTCTATCTTTTCCAGTTCCAGGGCTTGGAAATCAGCTCAGAAAAATTATGGTGCCTGAATCCCACAACTTGCATTCTTAAGCTAGGCCTCAACCCAGCCTCAAATCTCTTACATCTGTCTCTGGGGGTGGAGACTAAGCTTCCAGCATAATAACTTAGCCTTGAAAAGTCCCACTCATACTCTGCTATTGTTCTGTCCCCTTGCTTCAAGCTTAAGAATTCTTGTAATTTCATAACTACATAAGCATCGGGAACCCATTTCTGCCTGAATTCCCTTAGGAAGTCTGTCCATGTCAGAACAGGTGGCTCAACCAGGCTGTGGGGGATGGTCTTCCACCATTCATATGCATCCCCTTGCAATAGAGAAATAGAGTACTCGAACTTCAGCTCTTCTACACACTGTAGCTTTCTGAAAACCCATTCCATTCTCTCTAACTACTGTTCTGCCTCTAGTGGATCCACAGTGCCCTTAAACTCGGTGGCCCCAAATTTCATTAGTTTTTCATATTGCTGAGCTAAGGGTTGTGGTTGTGCTGCAGGTGCTTGCATCTGAGCTTAAGGTGGCACATTTCCCACCATTTATTGGAAAAACGCAGCCATCTACTGTGCAAAATGAGCAAGAAACTGCGGTGCTGGAGTAGGAGCTGGAGTGGCTGACCCACTCATGTTCTGGAGTGCTGGGGCTTCCTCTTAGACCTCAGCCTCGACAGATTGCTCCACGGAATGATCTCCCTCTTCCATTTCGTTTCCCAAAAAAAAAAAATTTCGACTTTCTGAGATCAAACACAAGGAGGTTGACCTCCGTTAGTGCATATTCATGATGTATCAATTAAAGACACTTGAGCAGTTGTACTTATAAAAAAAAAAAATTCACATACATACTCAAAATTCATTGTAAAACCATCCTCTGATACCACTAAAACATGTCACACCTTATCCCTTTGTAAGGCATAACATGATCCCGTGGAATACCTAATGAACTACTGAACTTCACCTACTGATAACTCATTAAGTACCCTACAAGGGATTTTAAAACCATTTTCTTACTTTTGGAAGTGGTGAGCATTTTGGTAAGAATGAATAACATTTAATTGAAGTTTCAAAACTAGTAAAAATTTTTGTCAATTTTTATTTTTTCGCAATTTTTATAAAAATTTCGGCAGAGTGTCGTCTGTATTTTGAGAAAATAATTCTTCAAATACCTAAAAAAAAATACTTCCAATAATTGTTTCACAACTCCCAACCCAAATCAACTCAAGTCAACACAGTTCAATTTAATTCCACAACTCAACCAAAAATTTGTCATCTCAAAATACTTCACAAATTCATTCACATTGCATATAGTACTTAATTTACAAATACAGATCTTAATTTACAAAAAGAAAATCCAAAATAACATTATTACAATTTACTGTATAACTGCTCAACTTTTCATTAATACATAAGACATTACAATATTTACATCAAATAACTACAAGGGTATAAATAAATACCCGTACAATAATATCAGCGAAGTCCTTACCAATTCAGCAGCTCACCTTGCTGCTTTTTCCTTGCCCTTATCTGTGACAGCAAAATAAGCTATCTCTGAGTATAAAAATACTCAGTGGTACACAATAAAAATTTAAAATGCAGTACATAAAATATTCATTGACAAATCACAATTTAAATATTTCACAATCACATTTCACAAATTATCAAAACTCATTATAGCACAATTTTGGTTAAATAATTTAATAAACACAGTGTTGCCAATTCATACACAACTTAAGCCATGATACAAAATTTTCGATCAATGCCGCATTGCACACCACGACAAAGCAATCTACAACCCCACTAATCGAAATCAATGAGGGAGGTGGCTAGCTAGCTAATGAGTACTCATCCGATCTACAACCTCAACTGGTAAACCAGAGAGGGAGGAAAATAATTGATCTCAACCCCATAAATGGAGGAGGAATAATAAGACACTATCATGCTAAGTGTGAATCCGAAATCAATTTAAAGCAATTTGTTCAAATATTTTATGCAAATCACAATAAATTTCCAAAGTCACCTTTTCATTCACAAAGTGGCAACACAAAAATTCTTAAACTCATAATTAACACAAAAATTTCGTAATGCGTACTAAATCAATTTTTCAATGATAAAATGCTTAAATAAGGTTTATTGTGCACAAACTTGACATGAGTCGCCTCTAGGCCTTGACTCAGTCTCTTAGACCTTTGGGGTCTTTTTTAGCTGAAACACGAAATTTATAGTGTCTCAGTATCTTTACTTCACAATAATTCCCATAATTAATTTATATATGTTCAATTTTAGCCCCAATATGCTTAAACTTACATTCTTGAAACTTTTCATATTGAGGTTACTATTCATGGTGCTATCCAAGTCAAAATATTGACTTTCATGTTTAATAGGTATGGGAAATCCAACTATACTCACATACCACATTTTCGTTATCAAACTTATTGGTTTTGGTCATTTTCTTAAAACTTAAGTCTTTTAGGCAAATTTTCAAATTTTCAGTTTTGGTGACCTATTTTGCACTATTCCATTGGTTATGTTACTGTTAGAATTTGGCCAAGTTTTCTTCATAGAAATTATTTCTTATTGTCGTAACTTTATTTTCCTTTTTGAATCACTCCATTTGGAGTTTTGTAACTCAAGTTATAGCCATTTGAACATGGCTAGTCGGATTGGCCTAAACCTAGATTTTCTGGGCACCAAAATTGGTTTTGGCAGTTTTAGGTCACTAATTTTGGGTGGCTAAATGATTTGGTTAGGGGCATAATTTGGGTTTGTGTTCTTCATGAAAATTTTAGGTCTATATCTCATTTTTCTACTGGTAAATTTCAGGTCATTTGGACCTGTCTAGCCCAAGTTATAGCCAAATGAATTTGGTCATTAATGAACAATTGTTCATTTGGTCATTTTTGCACAGGGCAGAACACTCAATTACGAATTTGGCCAATTTGTTTACTATGCTATGGTGACTTTCTGGGCATGATTCCTAAATGAAAAATGTGTCATTTTGTGTCTAGTTTCATTCCCAATTGGCCTCATACCAATTGGGTTGGTAAATTTTCAGTTTTAGTCCCTGAAAAGGACCTAAGTCATGCTACCTGCATAATGACCCTATCCAATCTAAATCTTCATTTGATTCCAACACTTCCAACATATCACAATTGGTCACATATGACCATTTTTCAGTTCAAACAAGGTCAAACCCACCATTTGACCATTTCTCCAAATTTTGTCTCCCAAAACCCTAGGTCCAAAATCTCAAGTCACTAATTTTGTTACATTTTACTAATTCCAAGCATATAAACATACTTTCTCAACTCATTCAAGCTTTCTAATATGTTTAATTCAATTAAACTCATGCAAATCATTCCCCTACATAGGCTGGCTGAAATTCACATATAGTCCTCCAACAATTGTTTTCTTTTTCATTTTTCATAATTTCTAAGTTTATTCAACTATAAACATAATCATTAAACTAGAAATACAAAGTTTAGCTTACTAACCTTGGTATAGCTTTTCAATCTTCAATTCCTTCAACTTTTTCTTCTTTCTTTCTCCTTTAATCTTCTTTCCAAGGTTTGCTTATAATTTTTCTTCAAGACAATTAAAGGATTTATAGTGAAATTTGGTGTTTAGAAAGCTTAAGAATAAGCTTTCATGGAGGAATTTTGAGAGAGAGACAAGAGAGAGAGATACGGCAATGAAGGAAGATGAAGACCAAATTTCTTTTTCAATTATTTTTCTTTTATCCTCATTTTTGACTTGGTCAAAATAAATTTATTAATTCAATAATTATTTATGAGGTCATCCATGATGTCATGGAAGGTGATGTCATAAACTTTTTTTTTCTTTTTTTTTTCTATTTATTTTTCTTTAGTTCTTTAATTTAATTCTCGATTCCAAAATTTTCTTTTCTCCAATTTTATTTGACAGTCAGGTCAGGAGTCAGCTCTAGGGGTCAATTGACCGAATTGCCCCTTGCCAATTCGATGCGGTTTGTAAATAATTTAATATTTCTTCCAGATCCCGGACCTAATTATTTGACCAGCTTAACAATTCTTTTTTGTGATTTTCTCTTTTCCACTGTGTTTGCAATAGTCTTAAGGACCGCGGCGTCACATTTTACAGTTTGAAATTTAAGTTTGAATCGACCTTGCAGTCGTTCCCGAGAAGGTCACCCATCGCTATGACTCTCGGCTCATTTAACTTCTTGTGTTCTGTTTTTCTTATTTATACTTAACTATTTGATAATTACTAATTATTTATGTTCACAGCTTCTCCAGGTGTCTTAGATGTGGTTCTAATCTCCTTAATTGTCCGGACTGACACCGATCACCGGAACAGTGAAATATACCAAGCTATGCAAATAGGGGTGTTACAATCACAATGTCAGAATGGCTAAAAGCCATAAAATCACAGAATGGCTAAAAGCCATAAAATCACAGAATGGCATAATGCCATGTGCAGTACTGCTAACTGAACCCTATTGGCATGCCAACCTATCCAAACGAATCTTACTAGGTGTACTAGAGCATGTTACACTTTAAAATTTTACAATTCTTGAAATTTAGGTTTAGGTGTTACTATTCATTTTCTTAGTCAACTAAAATATTGACTTTTGCATAGACAATAGGTACATTGGTTCTAATACTCTCAACATACCACATTTTGCATTATAAAGTTGTTGGTATTGGTTGCCAATACCATTTCTAAGCTTAGTGTTAATTATTCACAATTTTCAGATTTCAAGCCTTATGTTTACTATTCCATTGGTCATTTGTACAGTAGGAATTTGACAATATAGTCTTCACGAAAGTTGTTCCTTATTGTGTCTAATTACATTTACTTTTTTGAATCACTCCATTTGGAGTTTTGTAGCTCAAGTTATGGCTTAAATACCATA
This sequence comes from Hevea brasiliensis, assembly GCF_030052815.1. NCBI lineage: Eukaryota > Viridiplantae > Streptophyta > Magnoliopsida > Malpighiales > Euphorbiaceae > Hevea > Hevea brasiliensis. The sequence goes on from NC_079498.1 coordinate 42,752,948, forward strand.
ACTGGCCGGATTGGATAGAATCCAAAATTCTGGGCAAAACTGGTTCTGCCAGATTTGGTAACCTAAGTTTGGATGCCAGTTTGACTGGGTTATGGTCAAAATTTGGATTTGTGTTCTTCATAAAAGTTGTAGGTCTATGTCTCATCTTTCTTCTGGTAAAATTTCAGGTCAATTGAACCTTTCTACACTGAGTTATGATCAAAGGAATAAACACTATTCATTTGGTCATTTTGCCCAGGCAGAATGCATGTCACTCGGATTAGGGCAATTTTTAGGTCAACTTGGTTTGGTTTTCTGGGCAGGTTTTCTTCACCAAAGTTGTGCCATTATGTGTCTAGTTTCATGTCCAATAGCCTTGCACCAATTGAACCTCTACAACTCTATTTATAACTTCCCGAACCTGCTGGACTCATACTCAGTCCTGCAGGTCCGCCAAGGCAGCTTACCCCAACTCAAATACCAAGCCTCAACTCACTTCATTTCCTTATCATACACATTCAAATGGTCACTAATTGATCATTACAAGGTTAATGAACCATCACATGAGCAAACCTTAGAATTGTTCAAGTGTCCATATTTTTCCATATTCATACATGCCTAATCTTTGCATTTCACCTACACAACTAAGTTCAATCATTCATTCAGCACCAAGGGCTGCTCCTCAACACTTTGCTATCAAGCAAAATCACCAACCCTAACTAACCCTAGCTGCCTAAATTTGTAGGATGCACACACACACACTTGTTTGTTTCATTTTCTTACATTTCCTGCACATTTAATGCCATTAAACATGAATTAAACTAAAAATAGCACAAGTTTGGTCACTTACAACTTGGAGCAGAATTTTCTCCCTTCACAAACTTATTTTTTTTCTTCCTCTTTTGGCTGCGTAGAGGATATTCAAGTTGCTATATTAATTTTTTGTGAAGATATGTTAGGGTTTCAAGTGAGTTTTGGTGAGTTATAAAGCTTGTATAAGCTTTAATGTGGTAAGGGTTAGGAGAAGAGGAAACGACAGGTTGAAGGAGAAGAAGCTGATGACTTTTCTAATTTTTCTTTTCTTTTTTTTTTATCTTCTTTTATTACTTAATTTAGTGGCTTTTAATTCTGATTGGTGGAGATAGGGGTGATGACATCATGTGATGTTAAAATTGTCATTAAATCTCATTTTCTTTCCTTTTCTTCTCTACTAATTTTTAATTTAATTTTTAGCAATATTTATTCACATTTTATGTCATAATAATTATTTAATTAACTGGACAAGTTGGCCAAAAATCACCTCTGAAGGTGAATGACCGAAATGCCCTCTTTTTGGCTTAATAGACTAAAATTGTCTGTACCGATTGAAAAATTTTTTTAAGCATTTTATTGGTATTCTAATGCCATAGAAACCTCAATGACCCTTCTCTGGAGTCCCAAAAATTATTTTATGAATTTTCCCCTGGGTCTAAGGGTCCTAGTTGCGAGGACCGTAACTTCCCACTGGATTATCCATCGCTAGGGCACCGACTCATTTAACTTGGTTGTATTTTATTTTTAAAATTTTTTCTAAATTTTTCTTATTAATATTTGAGTTAATTATGGTTCCTCACTTTAGTTTAAATATTTTTTTGGACGTTCTAGCTGTTCGAACTGACATTGGTCACTGAAATAGTAGAATGTACGGAGTTGCTATAGGGAGGGTGTTACAACTCTTTCCCTCTAGTTTAAATTTCGTCCTCAAAATTTACCTGATGCAAACAGTTGAGGGAACTGTTGCCTCATCGTCTCTTCACTTTCCCAAGTGGCCTCCTCAGTGTTGTGGTGCCTCCAAAGCACTTTCACCAGTGGATTCTGCTTATTCCTCAAATCTTTCACTTCCTAAGCCAGGATCCGTATGGGTTCTTCTTCATATGTCAAATCTAGTTGTACTTCAATTTCTTCCATGGAAATGACATGTGAAAGATCTGAGCGGTATCTTCTTAGCATAGACACGTGGAACACATAGTGGATCTTATCCAGCTCTAGTGGTAAAGCTAGCATGTAGGCCACTGGACCCACACGTTGAATGACTTCATATGGGCCGATGAACCTAAGGCTTAACTTACCTTTTCTTCCAAACCTCAGTACCTTTTTCCACGGTGACACCTTGAGGAACACTTTATCGCCAACCGCATATTCTATTTCTTTCCTCTTCAGGTCGGCATAAGATTTCTGTCTGTCTAAGGCAACCTTCAGATTGGCCTTGATTAGTTTTACTTTCTCCTCAGTCTGTTTCACCAGGTCTAGCCCTACCAGTTTATCTTTGCCCAATTCAGTCCAGCACACTGGAGTTCTACATTTCCTCCCATACAGTGCTTTATACGGGGCCATTTGGATACTAGCTTGGTAGCTATTGTTGTATGCTAATTCTGCCAGTGGGAGGTATCTATCCCAACTTTCCTCAAACTCAATGACACAACTCCTCAGCATATCCTCAAGGACTTGACATATATTTCATGTTATTATTATCATTTCAGTTCAATATTTGTATTAATTCAATTGGTTTCAATTGTTTACCTGGATTACTCTTTCTGATTGCCCATCCGTCTGAGGATGGAAAGCTGTGCTGAAGTAGAGTTGTGTACCCAGGGATTCATGTAACTTCTTCTAAAATCTTGATGTAAACCTTGGGTCTCAATCAGATATGATGGAAAGTGGAATTCCATGCAGTCTAACTATCTCACTGATATATAATTTTGCTAACTTCTCCAGTGAGTAGTCAGTCCTAACTGGCAGAAAGTGTGCTGACTTCGTCAATCTATCTACCATCACCCATACTGTATCATACTTCTTCTGGGTGAGAGGTAGACCACTTACAAAATCCATGGTGACTCGATCCCACTTCCATTCAGGTATGCGTATAGGCTGTAGCAACCTGATGGAACTTGATGTTCTGCCTTGACTTGCTGACATGTCAAGCATTTAGTCACATAATCAGCTATGTCCTTCTTCATACTAGGCCACTAATAATGAAGCTTCAGATCATGAGACATTTTTGTACTTCCTGGATGCATAGCATAAACACTGGTATGTGCCTCTTTCAGAATATTGGCTTTCAATTCCCCATTATCTGGTACACACACTCTTCTTTTGTAGTACAGACACCCATCTGCTTTCACCCCATAGTCAGTTGTCTTCCCTTCTGAGATTTTATTCAAAATAGCCTTTAGCTTCTCATCTGCCTTCTGCCCATCTAAAATCTGCTATAGCAGGTTTGGCCTCACTTGCAACTCAGCCAAAATAGCTCCATCTCGAGCCAAGGATAGATGGGCATTTAATGATCTTAAAGCTGTGATGGATTTTCTACTCAAAGCATCAGCAACTACATTTGCTTTCCCAGGATGGTAATCAATCACACAATCATGGTCCTTCAGGAACTCAATCCATCGCCTCTGTCTGAGGTTGAGCTCCTTCTGGGTTGGCAAATATTTCAGACTTTTGTGGTCTATGTAAATATAACACTTTTCACCATACAAGTAGTGCCTCTATATCTTCAGTGCGAAGATAATTGCTGCAAGTTCTAGATCATGGGTAGGGTAATTCTGTTCATGTGGCCTTAGCTGCTTGGAAGCATAGGCGACCACCTTCCCCTCTTGCATCAATCAATACACACCCTAACCCATTATGAGAGGCATCATCGTAGACCACAAAGTCCTTTCCCGACACTGGCTGTGTTAACACTGGTGCCTCTGTTAACATAGCCTTTAACTTCTCAAAACTAGTCTGACACTTGTCATTCCAGTCAAATCTGACATTCTTGTGTAACAACTTGATCATTGGAGCAGCTATTAAAGAAAATCCCTTCACAAATCTTCTGTAATACCCCACTAGCCCTAAGAAACTTCTGACCTCAGTTGTATTTTTGGGAGGCTTCCATTCCATCACTGCTTCTATTTTCTTGGAATCCACCCTAATCCCATCAGCTGACACCATGTGTCCAAGGAATGCAATCTCATTCAACCAGAAGTCACACTTGGACAACTTAGCATACAGCTTCTTTTCTCTCAGGGTTTGTAGAACAATCCTCAAATGCTCATCATGTTCTTCCCTGGTCTTGGAATACACTAAAATATCATCAATAAAGACCACTACGAACCGATCTAGATATGGATGGAAGATATAGTTCATAAGGTCTATGAATGCTACTGGTACATTTGTTAGGCCAAAGGGCATCACCAGGAACTCATAATGCCCATACCGTGTCCTGAATGCAGTCTTTGGCACTTATGCATCCTTCACCCTCAACTGATGATACGCTGATCTGAGATCAATTTTAGAAAATACTCCTGCTCCCTTCAACTAATCAAATAGATCATCAATTCTAAGCAACAGATATTTGTTCTTCACTGTCACTTTATTCAACTGCCGGTAATCGATGCACAACCTCAAAGTCCCATCCTTCTTTTTCACAAACAGCACTGGAGCTCCCCATGATGACACACTGGGGCGTATAAACCCGTTATCCAGTAACTCTTGTAATTGGATTTTCAGTACCTTTAATTCTGTGGGTGCCATCCTATAAGGAGCAATAAAGATTGGTGCTGTACCCAACAGTATCTCAATAGCAAATTCGACTTCCCTTTCTGGTAGCAAGCCAGGCAATTCTTCAGGGAACGCATTGGGAAAGTCTCTTACTGTGGGTATGTCACATAGATTTGGCTCAGCTTGCCTAGTATCCACCACATGTGTTAGGTAGGCTTCACAGCCTTTTCTCATCGGTTTTCTTGCAACTATGGCTGAGATGACATTGGACAAGAAATTTGTCCTTTCCCCAACAACTGTGATCTCACTACCCTTAGGAGTTTTCAAGGAAATTCTCTTCAGTTTACAATTAACCATTGCCTGATGATGTGATAACCAGTCCATTCCTAAAATCACGTCAAACTCATGGAAAGGCAACTCAATCAGGTCTGCCAAGAATTCATACCCTTGAATCCTTAATAGGCAACCCTTGTACACTTTGTTCACCACTACACAGTGGCCTAATGGATTAGTGACCAGGATGTCTTGGTCACTCTCCCTACTAGTATCCCCCTTTCTACGGGTAGGTTGATGCAGATGTATGAATGAGTAGATCCTGGATCCACCAATGCATGCACAGATGTATTGTAGAGAGAGAATGTACCCCTGATGACGTCCGGAGCATCTTGCTCCTCCTAAGCTCTTATGGCATAGGCTCTGGCAGGTGCTTTGCCCTCATGCCTCTCTGTTGGCTTAGATACAGGCCTCTGTGATGGTCCCACTGCCTCAGATTTTCCAGATTTCCTACCCCTTTGTGGTGCAGGAGCAGGTTTGTCTGCTTGTGTTGGAGTAGCTATAGCAGTTCTGCATGGACAGTTCCTTAACTGATGCTCTGTCGACCCACACCTTAAGCAGACACCCGTTACTCTCCAACACTCCCCCTTATGCCACTTCAAGCAATGCAGACATGCAGAAGATGCTGGGGCTGGTCCCCTGAACCCTGTCCCTGGAGAGCTGCCTACTGATGGTGTGGACTGACCTCTCCCAGGGGTGAATTGTAGCCTGGGCCCCTGGGACTGACCCTGACCTTGTGGTTGACCTGAACTCTGTGAAGGTGGACCTTTGAACTTCTTCCCAGTTGCAGAAGATGAACTAGACTGACTCAGGCCTCTCTTCTACTGTCTCTCTCTTCTGGTCTGCTCACTTATTCTAACCTTTTCAACTTTTATTGTAACTTCCACTAACTTGGTGAAGTCTATGATTCCCAAGGCAGTAATCATTATCTTTATGTTGTCATTTAATCCCTCTTTGAATCTTTTACACCTCTCAGCTTCATTTGGGACTATCTCCCTTCCATAACGACTCAGTCTAACAAATTCCATTTCACACTCTACCACTGTTAGCTGTCTTTGCCTCAGGTTAATGAACTCTCTTCTTCTCTCTTCCAGGTATACACTACCCATATATTTCTTTTTGAATTCTGAGAGGAAGAAGTCCCAAGTTATTACTTCTGGCTGCACTTCACTAGACACTGTATCCCACCATTGGTAGGCATCATCTTGCAATAGAGATACAACAGCTTCTAGATTTTCCTCTGGAGTGCAGTGGAGTTGTTTTAAAACTTTGCCTGTTATGTTCAACCAGTTTTTGGCTACAACAGAATCATCTTTTCTCTTGCCAAAGAAATCCACTGCTCCAAATTTTCTCAATCTTTTCAGATGTGATTTCTACTGTGAAGGTGGTTGTCACACCCTACCCCTCTGTAAGGTATAACATGATCCCGTAGTATACCTAATGAATTACCAACTCCGTCTACTGATAACCCATTAAATACACTACAAGGGATTTTAAAAACTTTTCTTACTTCTTTTACAGTGGTGAGCGCTATTTACAGGTGTTAAAAACCTTTTTGAACTGAAGTGATAGAACTAACACATTTGAATTATTTGGAATTTCTGTAAAAATTTTGGCAGAGTGCCATCTGTATTTTGGATAAACAGTTCTTCAGAAAAATCTGTAAAAAGCACTTCAATATATTTTCAAATCTCAACTCCAACATATTCTCAACACAACATTTTTCTCTCAGTTGAAAACTAGTTGTGCACAAACCTCTGATGACTGTCTCCTGGTCTGGACTCAGTGTTTCCTTCCCTTTTCCTGAGTCTTTACTAACTGAGAAACACAATTTGAAGTGTTTCAGTACTAAATAAAATTGTCTCTATCGATAATGCTTGATAAGTAATTCACTGAATTCAATTATTCACTGAATACCTTTATTTGCTTAATCACCTAATATATCGACCCTCGATGTGTTCTAGGTAAATTAGGTTTTGACGTTATTAATATATCATTTTCGATAGTATTTTAGGGTTGGTACATGTTACCAAACTCATTTCTATGTATACTGCGTTTCCTTGCATTTTATTGCAAATTGATGGATTTCCGGGATACTAGTTTGACCTAGCTGGACGACCTAGTTCCCTCGGTTTTCGGGTTTCGATTAAAACTAAAAACTTGTAGATCTATGTCTTATGGAACGCGGGGCAAAATTTTAGGTCAATCCGAGTTATGTAGACCAAGTTATGGTCATTTTACTATTGCTGGTCAAATGGCATCAAATTAGGTCATTTTAGGTCAATTTGGTCAACTTTGGTTCGGCCAGTTTTTGGACCCGAACTTGTGCAAGCTGTTTGACTTGCTTATGGTCATTTCTGGGCTTTGGTGTCTTCATAAGACTTGTAGGTATGGGTCTTAACTATTCATGGTTAAAATTTCAGGTCAATTGGACCTGTTTTGAGTGAGTTATGGCCTAAATACTAACTGCTGCCCAAATGGTCAGTTTTCAGGTTTCACTTGCACTTAATCCGAATTGGTCATTTTTTATGCTACCTTGCAAGCAGAATTTTGGTATGCTTTCTCAATGAAAGTTGGCACATTTTGTGCCTAGTTTCACCTCCAATTGGTCTTATACCAATTCGAGTTACACATTTAAAGTTATAGGTTAAAATGTACACTGCCCTCAATTACATTGCATAAACATGTATCAACTACACATTTACCTTACTCTAAGTCCATCTCTCTTACCCATTCTGTTTTGGTACATTACCAAAACCATATACCACTTCACTTTAAAATCACTTTGGCAGATTACAAACATCCTTAACACACCAAATAAAACTCTAATTTACAAAGTCCAATTACAACCACATATACACATAAACACTACTCATTATCACATACACTTTACACCACTAATTTATATACATATCCATCAATCCTCAATGTCATAATTCTGCCAATATCTTCATGAATTCATGCATTCATCAAAGAGTCCCAAGGCTGCCGAATTGTTCCACAATGCCAAAGTGTCCTACAATTCATCAATTTCCATTTCAAGTGCACAATCACCATATACATGTGAAATAATTTACTAGGACATTAAATCACCCTGATCAACATAATTTCTCATCAAATATATGCATGAATATTTCATTACACATACAACTCCATGGCTGTCCAAAAATGGATATATCAAGAACTCTTCAAACTTGAAAATTTTCTTCACAATTAAAACACCAATAACATGTATACAAACTTTATCAAAGAAATATTCAAAAATACAAACTTACCTTTAGTTGGGACTTGTTAAACCTTGACTAAACTTCTTGATTTTAGTATCAAACTCTTCCTTGTGACGTGGGGATAAAACTTAGTGAAGAAACTTAGGTGATTAGAAGTGAAATGAGGGAATGGATCAAGCTCATGCAAAATGGCTATGGAGTTTTCCCTAGCTTTCCATTTCGGCAAGGTTGAGAAACTGAAGGAGATGATGCTTGAGTAGGAGTAATCTACCCACTTATGCTTATTTTTAATCCATATTAAAATCCTTAGTGGTCTACTTACTTAATTTAAATCATATAATATGTTTAACTTCCTTTTATTCCACATTAAACCCTTAATTCTTGCTATTTACATTAGGTACCACCAAATTAATTTTTCATTATATTTTCCAAGTGTAATATTATTTATTTTTAATGGAAATTTAGGTCAAAAGACAATTCGGGATGTCAAATGACCATAATGCCCCTGTTAGGGTTACATTCCCGATTTTTCGGTAACACCGGGTTTTGTCCGTTTTTCGATTTCTCACTTTTCTTTGTACTAATTATTTAATTTTTCTTTGATATTTCTAATGATATTTATACTTCAATTGATGTCTCTTTAAGTCCTAAAAATATTTTCCGTGGTTCCCGCATGATCCGGAGCTAGTCAACGGTCCACGCCATGACTTCCTGGTCATGATCACCCATCGCTAGGGTTCTCGGCTCGCTTAACTTGGTTACCTTTCTTTGCTATTATTTTTCCTTTGTTTTTCTTGTATTTTCTTTTCTTGTATTCATTATTTTATGTCTCCTCCCTCATAACGAAGTGTGGTTCTAGGCATCCTAGCTGTCCGGATAACACTGGCCACTGGAATAGTAGAACGCACTACCGAATATAGGGGTGTTACAATTCTCCCCCCCTTAAAATAAATTTCGTCTCAAAATTTTTCCTGGCATTAGTCTCTGAACAGCTGTGGGTGTTGTCTCCTCATATCCTCTTCACGTTCCCAAGTAGCTTCCTGGCCTGAATGATGGTTCCACAACACTTTAACCAGGTGTATCTGTTTGTTCCTTAGCTGCTTCACCTCATAAGCCAGAATTTTTATGGGTTCTTCCTCATATGAGAGGTCTGGTTTTACCTCAATCTCTTCAACTGATAGTACATGAGATGGTCAGATCTGTACCTCCTTAACATGGACACATGGAAGACACTGTGTATCCTTGCTAGCTCTGGAGGTAATGCCAACCGATATGCCAAAGGACCCACTCTTTCCAGAACTTCATACGGTCCAATGAAACGAGGACTTAGTTTCCCCTTTCTGCCAAATCTCATAATTCTCTTCCAAGGAGAAACTTTGAGGAATACCTTATCACCCACTGCATATTCAATATCTCTTCTTTTCAAATCAACATAGGACTTTTGACGGTCTGATGCAGTTTTGAGCCTATCTCTAATCAATCTAATCTTTTCCTCTGTCTGCTGGACAATTTCTGGCCCAATCATCTTCCTTTCACCTACTTCATCCCAACATTAAGGTGTTCTGCACTTTCTGCCATACAAAGCTTCCTTCATAATGATTTGTCTCAATTCCACATCACTAGGAACGCACATTCTGCCCTGATGTAGCAATAAACCATCATCTCTCACAGAAAATTCAGGTTTCTTTCCCTGCTGGACTTCTTTCGGTAACCGATATTTTTCATCACTTTAGCGACCATTCTAATCGATCAATCAACACCGGTTGTACATGCCATGCAACTCATGCATCCCTCATCATCAATCTCTAAACTGGCATGTTGTGCTTTCAATTCATATACCATGGACAAAGGAGAAACTCTGAGACTTGTCGTAGTCTTGCGACTTAAGGCGTCAGCCACCACATTTACTTTCCCTGGCTGATAGTCTATTAAGCAATCATAATCTTTGATGAGTTCTAACCATCTCCTTTGCCTCAAATTCAATTCCTTCTGGGTGCCCAAATACTTCAAGCTCTTGTGATCTGTGTAAATGTAGCATTTCTCCCCATACAAATAGTGTCTCCAGATCTTCAGAGCAAAAACAATAGCTGCTAGCTCCAGATCATATGTTGGGTAGTTCCTCTCATGCGGTTTCAGCTGGCGTGATGCATAAGCAACGACATTCAGATCTTGCATCAGTACACAGCCTAGCCCATTGTGAGAAGCATCACTATAAACTGTGTATTCTTTACCTGGAGTAGGTAAAGTGAGAACTGGAGCTTCAGTCAAACACCTCTTCAAATCATCAAAACTCTGCTGACATTTATCTGTCCACTGAAATTTTACATCTTTCCGAAGCAGTTTGGTCAGTGGAGAAGAGAACATAGAAAATCCCTTCACAACCGATGGTAATATCCAGCTAAACCTAGCAGCTGCAATTTACGTGATGTTCTGGCGGCTTCCAATTAAGGATAGCTTCTACCTTCTTTGGAATCTACCTTGATCCCTTGGTGACACAACATGTCCCAAAAGGAGATTTCTTTCAGCCAAAATTCACATTTCGACAATTTGGCGTATAAGCTTTCTCCCTTAAAGTCTGCAGTACAATCCATGGATGTCTGTCATGCTCCTCTGCATTCCTTGAATATATCAAAATGTCATCAATAAACACCACCACAAATTGATCAAGATATGGTGCGAAGATAGTGTTCATCGGATCCATAAAAGCATTGGAGCATTTGTTAACGAATGGCATTACTAGAAACTCGAGTGGCCATACCGAGTTACGGCGCTTTTGGAATACTCTGCTCTTGCACCTTCAACTGATAATAACCAGATTACAAATCAATTTTGGAGAATACAGCTGCACCCTTCAACTGATCAAACAGATCATCAATGCGAGGCAATGGATATCTGTTCTTTATTGTCACCTTATTCGACTGCCGGTAATCAATACACAAGCGAAGAGTGCCATCTTTCTTCTTAACAAACAATATTGGCGCTCCCCAAGGTGACACACTAGGGCGGATGAAGCCCTTTTCAAGTACTTCTTGCAATTGTATCTTCAACTCCTTCAACTCTGCTGGTGCCATTCTGTATGGCGTTATGGAGATTGGTTCCACACTAGGCATAACATTAATTTCAAACTACACTTCTCTTTCCGGAGGCAATCCTGGCAATTCATCAGGAAACACATCTGCAAAGTCATGTACTGTAGGGATGTCCTTCAATGCTGGACTCCCCACTTGGGTGTCTACCACATGTGTCAAGTAGGCTTCACACCCCTTTCTGATCATTTTTTTGGCTAGTGCAGCCGAAATGATGTTTGATGGCAATAACTGCCTTTCCCCATGTATTACCACATCAGCATCGAGGAAGGCCAAAGTGACTGTCTTCACCTCTGATCAATCATGGCATGATGCCTAGCTAACCAATCCATGCCCAAGATGATATCATAATCTCTGAAGGGCATTTCAATGAGATCAGACAGGAAAGTGTGTCCTTGGATCACCAAAGGACAATCTTTATATATTCCATTAACCCTGACCTCCTGTCCTAGCGGACTTGTTACTAGCACCTCAAAGTCCATTTGTGTACATGGAACAGCAATGCAATCAATGGTGCTAGCACTCATATAAGAATGGGTAGAACCCGGATCAAATAACACAAGGAGATTTCCTCCCGTTAGTGCATATTTATAATGTAATGTACTGTATGTATCAAACAATAATATTGAGCAGTTGTATTATGAAGAAAGAAAATTTAAAAACTAGCTCTGATACCACTAAAACATGTCACACCCTACCCCTCTGTAAGGCATAACATGATCCCGTAGTATACCTAATGAATTACCAACTCCGTCTACTGATAACCCATTAAATACACTACAAGGAATTTTAAAAACTTTTCTTACTTTTTTTACAGTGGTGAGCACTATTTACAGGTGTTAAAAACCTTTTTGAACTGAAGTGATAGAACTAACACATTTGAATTATTTGGAATTTCTGTAAAAATTTTGGCAGAGTGCCATCTGTATTTTGGATAAACAGTTCTTCAAAAAAATCTGTAAAAAGCACTTCAACATATTTCCAAATCTCAACTCCAACATATTCTCAACACAACATTTTTCTCAACTCAAATCCACAGTGATTTTTCAAAGACTGAGAAAAAAAAAATAAAACAAATTTTACAAGTCAAAATAACACATAATTATTTTACAACTTCAATGTATAATTTTAATTTACAACTGCTCAAAACCAAAAACAATATGTACATACAGTGGTCATACATTACAGTATAAAATGCAAAATGTTGGTATACTCATTATACCCAGTAGTCTCTCGCTGGAGATACTAGCAGCCTAGTCTGCTGCCCTGTCTGTCTGTCTACCTGCGACAGCAATAAAAAGCTATCGCTGAGACAATGCTCAGTGGTGCACAACATTAACCAAATACAACTTTAAATCATAATTCATAAATCATTCAAATAGTGGATACTTAAAACCATAGTTAAATTCAAGACAATGAATGTCATAAGGAATTTAACACAATATCACAATAAATCTCAGTAATCAAAACATAGTTAAATTCAGAAGACAGTGAATGTCAATAAGAATTTAAACTCCATTTCACAAATTATTAAAGCTCATAATAACACAATTTAGTCAAATAATTTAAGAACACAGTGTTGCTAATTCATACACAACTTAGGCCATGACACAATTTTCCGATCAATGCTAGCATTTATGGGTACTTACCAAAGCACCTGCAGGCGTTACGTATCACCGTCCCTGCAAGCCCTTGGGTGGTACCTATCAGAGCACTTGCAGGCGTTACGTATCGCCATCCCTGCAAGCTCCTGAGTTCACTCGTGAGAGTTCCCAAGAATCGTAGGCGTTACGTATCGCCGTCCCTACTTTGCTCTGATAACACTAAACACCTTTTATCTCAAAATTTCCAAAGTCATAATTTCATTCACAAGATGGCAACATAATTCATAATTAACTTCAACTTTCACAAATCACACTAAATCAATTTTTCCACAGTTTCAAACCATTTACAATGCTTTTCAAGCAATAAGTATCCATCAATATCATTCAAACAATTTCTCACAATTTCAAACCATTTACAGTGCTTTTCAAGCGATAAATATTCATTCAAACACATTTCCACAATTTAAAACAATAATGTACAAATAGTCATAATTCATTTTAATTGAAAAATTCAAAAGAAATAGTTGTTGTGCACAAACACAATCTAAAACAATAACATACAATTAATCATATGAAATATTATTCAGAGCAAAATCAGTTGAAAACTAGTTGTGCACAAACCTCTGATGACTGTCTCCTGGTCTGGACTCAGTGTTTCCTTCCCTTTTCCTGAGTCTTTACTAACTGAGAAACATAATTTGAAGTGTTTCAGTACTAAATAAAATTGTCTCTATCGATAATGCTTGATAAGTAATTCACTGAATTCAATTATTCACTGAATACCTTTATTTGCTTAATCACCTAATATATCGACCCTCGATGTGTTCTAGGTAAATTAGGTTTTGACGTTATTAATATATCATTTTCGATAGTATTTTAGGGTTGGTACGTGTTACCAAACTCATTTCTATGTATACTGCGTTTCCTTGCATTTTATTGCAAATTGATGGATTTCCGGGATACTAGTTTGACCTAGCTGGACGACCTAGTTCCCTCAGTTTTCGGGTTTCGGTTAAAACTAAAAACTTGTAGATCTATGTCTTATGGAACGCGGGGCAAAATTTTAGGTCAATCCGAGTTATGTAGACCAAGTTATGGTCATTTTACTATTGCTGGTCAAATGGCATCAAATTAGGTCATTTTAGGTCAATTTGGTCAACTTTGGTTCGGCCAGTTTTTGGACCCGAACTTGTGCAAGCTGTTTGACTTGCTTATGGTCATTTCTGGGCTTTGGTGTCTTCATAAGACTTGTAGGTATGGGTCTTAACTATTCATGGTTAAAATTTCAGGTCAATTGGACCTGTTTTGAGTGAGTTATGGCCTAAATACTAACTGCTGCCCAAATGGTCAGTTTTCAGGTTTCACTTGCACTTAATCCGAATTGGTCATTTTTTATGCTACCTTGCAAGCAGAATTTTGGTATGCTTTCTCAATGAAAGTTGGCACATTTTGTGCCTAGTTTCACCTCTAATTGGTCTTATACCAATTCGAGTTACACATTTAAAGTTATAGGTTAAAATGTACACTGCCCTCAATTACATTGCATAAACATGTATCAACTACACATTTACCTTACTCTAAGTCCATCTCTCTTACCCATTCTGTTTTGGTACATTACCAAAACCATATACCACTTCACTTTAAAATCACTTTGGCAGATTACAAACATCCTTAACACACCAAATAAAACTCTAATTTACAAAGTCCAATTACAACCACATATACACATAAACACTACTCATTATCACATACACTTTACACCACTAATTTATATACATATCCATCAATCCTCAATGTCATAATTCTGCCAATATCTTCATGAATTCATGCATTCATCAAAGAGTCCTAAGGCTGCCGAATTGTTCCACAATGCCAAAGTGTCCTACAATTTATCAATTTCCATTTCAAGTGCACAATCACCATATACATGTGAAATAATTTACTAGGACATTAAATCACCCTGATCAACATAATTTCTCATCAAATATATGCATGAATATTTCATTACACATACAACTCCATGGCTGTCCAAAAATGGATATATCAAGAACTCTTCAAACTTGAAAATTTTCTTCACAATTCAAACACCAATAACATGTATACAAACTTTATCAAAGAAATATTCAAAAATACAAACTTACCTTTGGTTGGGACTTGTTAAACCTTGACTAAACTTCTTGATTTTAGTATCAAACTCTTTCTTGTGACGTGGGGATAAAACTTAGTGAAGAAACTTAGGTGATTAGAAGTGAAATGAGGGAATGGATCAAGCTCATGCAAAATGGCTATGGAGTTTTCCCTAGCTTTCCATTTTGGCAAGGTTGAGAAAATGAAGGAGATGATGCTTGAGTGGGAGTAATCTGCCCACTTATGCTTATTTTTAATCCATATTAAAATCCTTAGTGGTCCACTTACTTAATTTAAATCATATAATATGTTTAACTTCCTTTTATTCCACATTAAACTCTTAATTCTTGCTATTTACATTAGGTACCTCCAAATTAATTTTTCATTATATTTTCTAAGTGTAATATTATTTATTTTTAATGGGCATTTAGGTCAAAAGACAATTCGGGATGTCAAATGACCATAATGCCCCTGTTCGGGTTACATTCCCGATTTTTCGGTAACACCGGGTTTTGTCCGTTTTTCGATTTCTCACTTTTCTTTGTACTAATTATTTAATTTTTATTTGATATTTCTAATGATATTTATACTTCAATTGATCTCTCTTTAAGTCCTAAAAATATTTTCCAGGGTTCGCCGCAGTCCAGGGCTAGTCAATGGTCCACGCCATGACTTCCCGGTGCGGTCACCCATCGCTAGGGTTCTCGGCTCGCTTAACTTGGTTACCTTTCTTTTCTATTATTTTTCCTTTGTTTTTCTTGTATTTTCTTTTCTTGTATTTCATTATTTTATGTCTCCTCCCTCATAACGAAGTGTGGTTCTAGGCATCCTAGCTGTCCGGATAACACTGGCCACCGGAACAGTAGAACGCACTACCGAACATAGGGGTGTTACAGTGGTGGTGGTGGTGGCATTACTCCAGCCATTTGTCTGAAGAACTCGGCCATTTGTTGAAACATGGCCTGTGGAGGCTAAGCAGGCTCTGCTGGAGCTGGCGGAGCAAGTTCTCCCCTACCCCCAGTCTCTGCTACTGCAGGTGAAGTATGACTCTCCACTTCCTCCTCAACTACCCTCTGTGATGTAGGGTCCATATCCTATTCAAAAAAACAAAAACAAACAGATCTGCAATAGTGTCACCTCGACTCTTGCAAATGCAATGCATGGTATGGACTTTATTTTGACCCAGAAACGCCTAAATCGTGCTCTGATACCACTAAATGTGACACCCCTTACCTGTCTACAGTATAGCCGAGTAAGATATGCCACACCGTGTACCGGAACATCCTATTTTATTTCAATTATTTTTATTTTTCCTTATTTATTTTTTTTCATAGTTATGAAGTACAATTTGTGAGATATCATTCATTTAAGTCATTTATTGAAACATAAATTCATTTGAGGTTCTACAAATTTCATAGAAAATCCGACAGAGTACCGGCTAAAAACGGAGAAAACAACTCTTCGGAACCTGTGAAAAACACTTTCAATATATTTTCAATCATTCCCAAACTTCATTTCATCAACAAAGTCTCAATATTTTTTAACAACAATTCCATTTCTCATTCATTCATTCCTTATGATATTCATATACAAATCATAAATAAATACTCAATTTTCCATTCATAAACACAATTTCCACTATTTACCTTAATATCAAAATATATTACATAAGTCTCAATTACACATGAGAAAATAAAAGTTAATTACAAAATGTAAAAATAAAACCTAGTGTCCTACCAATGCACTGATGACGGTGTGGCGACACAGACACTATGCAGAGCTGCAGATGATCTCACCCTGTCTGTGGTCTACTAGGCTCTCTATCGGTCTCTCCAGAACCTATGCGTGGCAAAAAGTAACGCGCTAAGCAATAATGCTTAGTGGTGCCAATAATAGAATAAAAAGAAATAATAGAAAATAAATATGCAGTGCATGTTTTGATGTCTTATGTAGACAATTTTTCGATCATTATTTGTAATCTTATTTATTTTTTACTTGTTATATTCATAATTTCATTAAATTTATTCACTTTTATTTTTGGTTGCCCAAGTAACCTATACTGGATGACTGGACTGGATAAACGGGTAAACTGGCACTGGGTATCAAGTACCTCGGGCCGTCACACCATCGATCACATATGTATCTCCCAGTGTGCAACATAACAGCTAATAAGCTGTAATAAACATTAGGCACAAGGCCAAGTATCATCACATTGTCAGAATGGCTAAAAGCCATAAAATCACAGAATGGCATAATGCCATGTGCAGTACTGCTAACTGAACCCTATTGGCATGCCAACCTATCCAAACCAATCTTGCTAGGTGTACTAGGGCATGTTACACTTTTAAATTTTACGATTCTTGAAATTTAGGTTTAGGTGTTACTGTTCATTTCCTTAGTCAACTAAAATGTTGACTTTTGCATAGACAATAGGTACATTGGTTCTAATACTTTTAACATACCACATTTTGCATTCTAAAGTTGTTGGTATTAGTTGCCAATACCATTTCTAAGCTTAGTGTTAATTATTCACCATTTTCAAATTTTAAGCCTTATGTTTACTGTTCCATTGGTCATTTCTACAGTAGAAATTTGGCAAAGTTGTCTCCATGAAAGTTGTTCCTTATTGTGTCTAGTTACATTTCCTTTTTTGAATCACTCCATTTGGAGTTTTGTAGCTCAATTTATGGCCTAAATACCATAAATGGCCGGATTGGATAGAATCCAAAATTCTGGGCAAAACTGGTTCTGCCAGATTTGGTAACCTATGTTTGGTTGGCAATTTGACTAGGTTATGGTCAGAATTTGGATTTGTGTTCCTCATGAAAGTTGTAGGTCTATGTGTCAGCTTTCTGTTGGTAAAAGTTTAGGTCAATTAGACCTTTCTACACTGAGTTATGATCAAATGAATAAATACTGATTATTGGGTCATTTTGCCCAGGCAGAATGCAAGTCACCCGGATTAGGGCAATTTTTAGGTCAACTTGGTTTTGTTTTCTGGGTAGGGTTTCTTCACCAAAGTTGTGCCATTATGTGTCTAGTTTCATTTTCAATTGGCCTTGCACCAATTGAACCTCTACAACTCCATTTATAACTGCCCAAAGCTGCTGGACGCATACTCAGTCCTATAAATTAGCCAAGGTAGCTTACCCCAGCTCAAATACCAAGCCTCAACTCACTTCATTTCCTCATCATACACATTCAAATGGTCACTAATTGACCATTACAAGGTTAATGAACCATCACATGAGCAAACCCGAGAATTGTTCAAGTGTCCATATTTTTCCATATTCATACATGCCAAATCTTTGCATTTCACCTACACAGCTAAGTTCAATCATTCATTTAGCACCAAGGGCTGCTCCTCAACACTTTGCTATCAAGACAAATCACCAACCCTAACTAGCCCTAGCTGCCTAAATTTGTAGGATGAACACACACACTTGTTTGTTTCATTTTCTTACATTTCCTACACATTTCATACCATTAAACATGAATTAAACTAAAAATAGCAAAAGTTTGGTCACTTACAACTTGGAGCAGAATTTTTTCCCTTCACAAACTTATTTTTTTTCTTCCTCTTTTGGCTACCTAGAGGATATTGAAGTTGCTAGGTTAATTTTTTGTGAAGCTAGGTTAGGGTTTCAAGTGAGTTTTGGTGAGTTATAAAGCTTGTATAAGCTTTAATGGTGGTAAGGGTTAGGAGAAGAGGAAACGACAAGTTGAAAGAGAAGAAGCTGATGACTTTTCTGAATTTTCTTTCCTTTTTTATCTTCTTTTATTACTTAATTTAGTGGCTTTGAATTTGATTGGTGGAGATAGGGGTGTTGACATCATGTGATGTCAAAATTATCATTAAATCTCATTTTCTTTTCTTTTCTTCTCTACTCATTTTCAATTTAATTTTTAGCAATATTTATTCACATTTTATGTCATAATAATTATTTACTTAACTGTACAAGTCAGCCAAAAATCACCTTTGAAGGCGAAATGACCAAAATGCCCTCCGTTTGGCTTAACAGACTAAAATTGTCTGTACGGATTGAAAAATATTTCTAAGCATTTTCTTGGCATTCTAATGCCATAGAAACCTCAATGACCCTTCTCTGGAGTCCTAAAAATTATTTTATGAATTTTTCCCAGGGTCTAGGGCTCCTAGTTGCGAGGACCGCAACTTCTCATTGGGTTACCCATCACTAGGGCACCAGCTCATTTAACTTGATTGTATTTTATTTCTAAAATTTTTCCTAAATTTTTCTTAATAATATTTGAGTTAATTATGGTTCCTCACTTTAGTTTAAATATTTTTCTGGACGTTCTAGCTGTCCGAATCGACACTGGTCATCAGAACAGTAGAATGTACAGAGTTGCTATAGGGAGGGTGTTATAGGATGTACCTGAGGACATTAAAATTATTTGCATAATTACTGGCTCAATGGGATCAACTTAACTAATGCAAGATAAGTCAATAATGGATGTACTTGAGATTTTGAGTATTAGGGGCTAGGTAAAGGATTGAACCTCACATGAGATGTGATGGGCAAGGAGTTGCTCACTTATAGTTTATTGTAATTCCAATAGTGGATGTACCTAAGGATGATCAATAGAATTATAAGAATTTAATCACTCGCTAGAAATCCATCCAACTAGGATTTCCGTTTTCTACTTTGGAAGTGTAGGATTCGCTAAGTTAGTGGGAGGACCAATTTGATTAAAAGACCATAATCATTTTGGTTAATTACATGATACATTTACTAATTAATCTGATTATTTTATGCAGTTAATTTTCTGATAATAATGAGCACAGAACAACCACCACCATCCAATATCCTTGCAAGCATACTTGATCGCAATGGGTTGACAGGACCTAATATGTTTGATTGGCTAAGAAATTTGGAACTTGTCTTGAACCTTGAACATATAGGATATGTTCTAGACTCAAATGTTCCTGGTCCCTTACCTCCAGAGGCCACTCTAGAGGAACATGAAACTTTGGACAAGTGGAAGGAGCATGATACGAGAGCTAAGTGTTACATGCTTGCTTTTATGAGTAATGAGTTATAGAAGCAGCATGAAAACATGCAGAGTGCAAGTGAGATCCTCCTTCACCCACAAGAGTTGTATGGTGAGAACAATAGGAATGCTAGGTATGATATATCTAGACAGCTGTTCCGAATGAGGATGTCTGAGGGACAGAATGTTGGGGATCATGTCCATAAGATGATTCGGCTGATTGAGCAGTTGGAACATCTTGACTTCAACATGGATTTCCAACTACAGACGGATTTGATCCTTCAGTCCCTTCCTGAGTCTTTTGGGAATTTTGTGACAAATTTTCATATGACTAAACAGGAATGCACCTTGGCTAGTTTACTCAACATCCTGGTTATTGCCCAAAAGAATATGCCTGGCAGTAAAGGAAAAGAGGTAGCTTTGATTGCATCCTCTTCTGCTGGAAAGTCCAACAAGAAGAAGGGCAATAAGAAAAAGAAACCTCAGATTCCTGGTCCTTGCAAGAAAATAGCTAAACAGAAAGGGAAGACTAAAGCTGATGGAGGCAAAGGAAAGTGTCTCCACTACCAGAAGGATGGGCACTGGAAAAGGAACTGCCCAGAGTATCTTGCTTTTCTGAAGGACAAGAAGGATAAACCTTCAGAAGGTATGTCCATATCTTGTTATTTAGATTTTGATGATACTCATAGTTCATCTACAGCTTGGGTTTTAGATACTGGTGCCAGTTCTCACATTTCTTATGATATGCAGGAACTAGTAAATAGTAGCAGCTTGTGTTCTCGAGATGTTAGAGTCCGGATTGGCAATGGCTCAACTGTTGAAGCTTTACCCATAGGATCTAAATCTTTTTACATGTCTGGACATGTTTTGTGTTTGGACAATATTTTATATGTACCTGATGCTTTTAAGAACATCATTTCTATATCTAGTTTGACAAGAAATGGCTATGAATTTCAGTTCACAGATGATGTTTGCAATATTTATTTTGGAAATAAATATGTTGGTTCGGGTTATATGAATGATGGTCTTTATTATTTGGATAATAATGACAAACACAAAATGAATGCAAGTGATCTAAATGAATGTAATGCCATGGTGAAAATCAACTCAAGTTCAAAATATATTTGGCACTTAAGGTTATGTCATGTTGCAGAAGATAGGATTGCAAAACTGGAGAAAATGGGGATTCTTTCCTCATTGGGCTCTGAGTCTACTCCACCTTATGAATCTTACCTTCAGGGCAAAATGACGAGATCACCCTTTGTTGGACAAGGGCTAAGGGCTGAAAATATTTTGGAGCTAATACATAATGATGTATGTGGTCCATTTAAGAAAATGGCTAGAGGCGGTTTTCATTACTTTATTACCTTTACTGATGATAAATCAAGGTTTGAGTATTTGTATTTGATGAAATACAAACATGAATACTTTAAAAATTTTAAAGAATTTAAATCTGAAATAGAAAATCAAACAGGAAAGAGTATTAAAGCTCTTCGATCAGATCGTAGAGGTGAATATTTGAGTACTGAATTTAATGAATACTTAAGAGAGCATGACATTATTTCCCAGCTGACTCCTCCAGGAGCACCACAGTTGAATGGTGTATCTGAAAGGAGAAATCATACCCTATTAGATATGGTACGTAGTATGATGAGCTATACTGATATGCCAATCTCTTTTTGGGGATTTGCACTAGAATTAGCTTTGTATATTATGAACAGGATTCCATCAAAATCAGTTTCTTCCACACCTTATGAGATATGGCATGGAAGAAAACCAAGTCTTAAGCATGTTAAGATTTGGGGTTGTCCAACTTATATCAAAAAGTTGAACACTGATAAATTGAAAACCAGATCAGAAAAGGGTCAATTTGTTGGATATCCAAAAGATAGTTTAGGATATTATTTTTATTTGCCTACATTACAAAAGGTTGTGAAAAGTAGAGATGCCACATTTCTTGAACAACAGTTTGTTCAAGAAGGAGGCAAAGGAAGGCAAATAGAGTTAGAATTGGAGAATTCTGACCAGCCAACAGATCAGATGGATATAGATCCATCTAGTCAACCTACACCCGTTGATGAAACATCTACAGATGTTTCTCGTAGAACAACCAGGGTATCTCACCCACCAGCGAGATATGGTTTTCTTCATGAAGAAGAACAAGAGTTGTCTACTCATGAAGAAGTAGATCATGGAGATGATCCACTTACCTATGAAGAAGCTTTATCAGATATAGACTCTTCAAAATGGATTGATACTATGAAATCCAAAATTGATTCCATGTATAAGAATCAAGTTTGGGATCTTGTTGACCCACTTGAAGGTATTGTACCTATAGGGAACAAATGGGTTTTCAAGAAGAAAATTGGTTCTGATGAAAAGGTAGAGACCTATAAGGCAAGGCTAGTAGTAAAAGGGTTTCGTCAAAAGCAAGGAATCGACTATGAGGAGACTTTCTCGCCTGTTGCCATGCTTAAATCAATAAGGATTCTATTAGCAATAGCTGCATACTATGATTATGAGATTTGGCAGATGGATGTCAAAACAGCTTTTCTGAATGGATACATTTAAGAAAACATTTTCATGGAACAACCTACGTGTTTTGAATCCCAAGATGGCTCCAAGGTATACAAACTAAAGTGATCCATTTATGGGTTGAAACAAGCTTCGAGGAGTTGGAACATCCATTTTGATGAAGCCATTAAATCATTTGGTTTTATAAAAAATGAGGATGAGCCATGTGTATATAAGAAGGTTAGTGACATTACTATCACTTTCCTTGTCTTATATGTGGATGACATACTGTTGATGGGTAATGACACAGGTATGTTAACAACTGTAAAGGTATGGTTGTCAAATAGATTCTCCATGAAAGACTTATGGAAGGCAACCCATATTCTTGGGATTCGCATCTATAGAGATAGAGCGAAAAGAATAATTAGTTTATCCCAAAGTCTATACTTGGAAAAGGTGTTAAAGAGGTTTAACATGCTTGATTCCAAGAGAGGATTGTTACCAGTGAGATATGGTATCCACCTTTCTAAAGAGATGTCTCTAAAGACACCTGAAGAAAGAGATAAAATGGCCAGGATTCCATATGCTTTGGCTATTAGAAGTTTAATGTATGCAATGTTGTGTACTAGGCCGGATATCGCATATGCTATTAGTTTGACTAGCAGGTATCAATCCAATCTAGGTTTGAAACATTGGATAGCTATCAAGAATATCCTTAAGTACTTGAGAAGAACTAAGGATTTATTCTTGATTTATAGAGGTGGAGACTTCCAATTGGATGGTTATACTGATTCTGATTTCCAATCAGATATCGATGATAGAAAGTCTACCTTTGGGTATGTGTTCATTTGTAATAGAGGTGCAGTCAGTTGGAAGAGTTCCAAACAGAGCACGACTGCAGATTCCACTAAGGCTGAGTATATTGCTGCATCAGATGCTGCAAAGGAAGCTATTTGAATAAAGAAGTTCGTGATAGAACTTGCAGTAGTTCCTTCCATTGAGTCAGTAGTTTCACTTCATTGTGACAACAATGGAGCAGTCATTTAGGCTAAGGAACCCCGGTCTCACCAAAAATCCAAACACATAGAAAGGCACTACCACATTATCAGAGAAATAGTTGGATGAGGTTATGTATCCATGCAGAAAATAGCATCAGTTGAAAATCCAGCTGATCCATTCATTAAGCTTATGTCACAGACTCAGCTAGACCGACATCTTAAGAAGATGGGTATAAGATATTGTAATGAATGGCTCTAGTGCTAGTGGGAGATTGTTAGTAGTATGCCCTAGAGCATATCATTTAGTATGCATCTTGTACATGTTTTTATTAGTAAAAGGCATTTTCACTTTTACGTTTACATAATATATTTATGTGTAATAAAAAAGGTCTATTGATATTTTGTTAGAAATTCTATTATTAAGTTGTTAAGAATACGAGTGACAGTATTTTTAGTACAAAGTATCATAAATAGGTTCACAATCGAGGATACTTCACAATAAGGACATGACTTATCCAGAAAGATTGTATTCTTATTTGTTCCCAAGTTATTTATATGAGATATAAATAAGATGGAATGGTGAGTCTCATGCCATATGACAAACATGATAGGCACTTATACATGATAAGTAGGTCGAACCAGTGACACTTATGACAAGCACATGGAGTTTACTCTTGTCAATGTCTTGTCATAAATCATATCAGTGCATATAATCTTTAGACTTGAGATAGCATAGTTATCTTGTATATAGGTGGTTTGAGTTTGATACTGCTTTCATACTTGTACTGTGTATGGGTATATGGGCATGTGTTGGCTCCTACTAGTTATATATGGAGGTAGGTGTTGATCAAGACGGAATCTGTTCCTCTAAGTGAATAGGGATAAAATCCTCTGTTCATTTAATTGTTCTTAATATTTCAAGTTCCTAGCCAGGATAGATAGATTTAATCAGAAAAGAGTTTCTGATGAGAAAATCTTTTTAATCAAGAACTAGAATTAAAAGAGAACATAATATTCATAGCAAATGGGGTTTGACATAAACCATGACTCCAGCTTGAATTGGGATTTTGTAATAGAGAGATTCTAGTGCATGGTAACATATGATTATAGGTTCATTTAAGGTAAACCTTATTACTAATTGGGTGGCTATGGCATGCTATACTATGTGTTAACCATGGTCTGTGAGGTGCATAAAATGATTTAGAGAAATCATTTATGGTAAGAAAGAGTTCTGATGATATTAGAGTTGATATCATGTCTCATTGCCAATTAGTGATGAGCCTAGTAAGTCACACACATACATAAGTAATCACCAAATTAAATATGATTTAATTAATTAATTAAAGAGTTTAATTGATTAATTAAATAAGTTTAGTTTGCAATTAGATTGCAAAGTCCCTAGCAAGGCTTGAAACCAAATCTAGGTTATTGGATGTATAATATAAGTTAAATTTATATTTAAAGTGTTTAAATATGAATTTAATTAATGAAAAATTAATTAATAGAGATTAATTAATTAATTTATATTTGATATAAATTGATTAGAAGAAGAGAAATAATTATTTTGGGTTGAGAACTCAAAATTAAGACACAGGGGTATTTTGGTCATTTCATAGGGTGACATATGGCACCATGAGATGGTGACACATGGCACTACACACATAAGCTTACTAAATGTCTTTTAATCATGCAAGATGATTAAAATTAAGATTAAATATAGGTTTGACACTTGGCATAATGTGATTGGGTCAATTAAACCTAGAGCCAATCAGAAGGTGACATGTGGCAAGGGTTTTAAGTGATGACCTAGCTATATAAGTGTAAGGATGAAAGAACAAAACACACAAGCTGCTGTATTCTCAAAGGTGCCACCACCCTTTGGCTGCCTCTCCCGTTCTTCTTCTTCATCTCTCATCAATTCAAAGAGATTAGCAAATAATCTGTTGAATTAAAAATACTAGAAATCCTTCCTAGTGTCCAGTTTACATCTGTAATCTCTCAAAAGGCAAAACTTGATTTTCTAATTCATAGAAAAAGCTTTAAAAGCTATTCAAGGGCTGCCATAGGTGATCTTGGTGTGGACAACCTAGAGGGACAACATCTGGTCTCCTAAAGACGTATCCCAAAGGTGCCAAACACACTGCAGTGCATCAAGAGGTTAGTGCACTTGTTTTGATCTAATCTAGGGTTCTTAAATTAATCAGATTAATTCTAAAATCTTAAATGGTAAATGTAGATCCAAAAATATATTAAAAGAGTTTTAATATGCTGTTTATCATTGAAATCAAATAGATAAAAATGAATCTTACATGATGCATGTGACCCTAGATGAAAAATTTTGAATTTCAATGATCTAAACTTGTGTTTTTTATGCTTCCGCTCCTTCAATAAAATGGACATAAGATAAAAACAAAAAAAGAAAAATTCAGCAGCCATTTCTTTCCAAATTAGCCGAAACATTGAGAGAGAG
Source organism: Hevea brasiliensis (assembly GCF_030052815.1). Classification (NCBI taxonomy): domain Eukaryota; kingdom Viridiplantae; phylum Streptophyta; class Magnoliopsida; order Malpighiales; family Euphorbiaceae; genus Hevea; species Hevea brasiliensis. The sequence goes on from NC_079498.1 coordinate 42,778,823, forward strand.
AGAGAGAGAGAGAAGAGAAACCTCCATGGAAGCCTTGGTTCAAGCTTGAGTTCACCCACCATTTCACCGTAAAACCCTATAATCCCTTCACAAAAATTGATCCTTATCATTAGCACAATATTTGGGCAGCAATTTGAAGAGGAAAAAGTGAAGTTATACCTTGAAAAAATTCTGCACTCAAGAGGTTAGTGCCATATCTCTCTCTCCCTCTTATTGTTTCATGCTAAGATATCAAATTCAACTCAGAATTTTGGAAAAAGAAAGCAAAATATGCATGTTATAGCCACACTAAATTTTGGTAGCCTTAAGGTACTATAGGGTTTCCATGATTCAAGTGAATTATAATTAATGTCATTAAACATGGTTTTGATGATTAGAACACTTGAATGTTTGTTGTTTGAGCAAATTGAAATTGTGGAGTTAGGGTTTGGGGAAAACCTAGGGTTTGCTCATGTGTTGGTGAATGGAAGTTCTAATGGTCAAATTAGTGACCATTGGGCTGTGTATGATGAGAAAATGAAGTGAATTATAGCTTTGGAATTGAGGTTGGGTGTGCTGCCTTGAGTGACCTGCAGGGCTAGATGTGAGTCCAGCAAGTTTAGGCAGTTATAACTTGAGTTATGTAGGTTCAATTGGTGTAAGACCAATTGAACATAAAATTAGACACATAATGGCACAACTTTGATGAAGGCTGTCCAGAAAAAAAACTTAGGATGCCCTAAAAATTGACCAAATTTGGGTAACACACATTCTGCCTGGGCAAAATGACCAAATGAATAGTGTTTATTCATTTGGTCATAACTCACTGTAGAAATGTCCAATTGACCTGAAATTTATATCAATGGAAAGCTTAGACAATTTAGAATAGCTTTTATAAAGAACAAAAACTTAAATTTTGAACCTAACCAATTGAAACTTCTAGCCCAAGTTAGGACATTAAATCTGGCAGAACCAAATTCTGTCCAAAATTTATGGACAAGACCAATCCGGCTAGTTATGGTATTTAGGCTATAACTTAAGCTACAAAACTCCAAATGGAGTGATTCAAAAAGGAAATTAAAGAAGACACATAAAGGAACAGCTTTGATGAAGAAAATTTTATCAAATTTTCACTGTAACAATAACCAATGGAACTAGTAAACTTAAGGTATGAAATCTAAAAATTTTGAATAATATAAAATAAGCTTTGAAATGGTATTGGAAATCAATGCCAACAAAAATAAAATATAAAATGTGGTATCTTGGTGAACTTAGGTTCAACAAATCTATTATGTATTAAAAAGTCAACTTTTGTGTAGGAATAGTTAAATGAATAGTAACCTCAATGAAATGAATGCAAAGGACCAAAACTTAAATTGCTAATGATACCTCACTTAAATGATTTAAGGTTTGTTTAAATCATGTGATTAGTTTGATGGGATTTGTAGGCTCATCACAAATAGAACTTAGGAGAAATAGTTGATATAATTTGAAATGTGAATTGTAAATTACTATAAATGAAATATTAAAGGTATAAATGATGTGTAAATAGTATTTGGGGACTTTCCCTTTTTATTGAATGAAAATGAAAATTTGCTTGAACCTAGGTACATATGAATTGGTGTGATAGATTAGAGATGAAATTGTAAATGAACTATACAAATGAAATTTATGAACATATGTATTAGATAAAAATGAATTTGGACATTGTATTCCCACTAGGAAATGAAATAATATATATTGTCACGTAATGGTGCATAAGTGAAATTAAGAGTAATCATAAATACTTAGTAAGCAAAAACATTTCTTGAATTTCAAATGATAAATTATATAAATAGTGTAATAAATAAATAAACCATATTAATGTATGAATGAGACATGAGTTCTCATTATTGTAGAAGGAAAAAATATTTTGAGTACAATGGTACATGAGAACTATTGTTTTGAATTGTGATCATCATGGATAACATAAATAATATATAAATTATGATGAATGCATAAATTATGTAAATATTAAACTTAGAGATTTATGTTTCTATTATGAAAAAGATAAAAATGCTAGAAATTATAATTAGAACCTATAATGAAATAATGAAACTTATAAACACTTAATGGTACTATGTGCCCATGTATCGCCTAGACATGTGTGTCAGATTGAATAGATTGGTATGTCAATAGGGTATTATTTTAGCAGTACTGCGTAAGGCTTTATGTCTGTATTAATGGCTTTATGCCCGTACTCTTGGCTTTTATGCCCGATTATGTGTTATTATGGCTTTTTAGCCATATTGACTGCATACGTGGTTGACGTTCTGCGTCCCATGGTATGACGGCCTGAGGCACCGCGGTGTCCAGTGCCAACGACTCGTTATTCAGTTTAATCAGCCTGTCATAGGTTACTTGAGCAGTAAAATGTATTGAAATGAGTTAAGAATAATAGCAACTGAAAATATTAGCAATTAAATAAAAGAGTAAGAATATTTAAAATAAATTAGATTAGTTATTTAGTATAAAGAATTGAAATGAATTGGAACGATATTAAAATTTAATTATTATGAAATAATTTGCGATAACCTAGAAAGTATTGAAAGAAATGATGAAAAGATTTGCAATAGAGATATAACTTAATTTCTTGGAATTTTTGGGGATGGTACTGTGAATTTAAGAATTAAACGCTTCTGAAGAGGAATAAATTAGAACAAAGGATAGTTGACCAAATTATGATCAATTTCTTTCTTTATTTGTATATATTATTTTCTTGTTATATTATTATACCACTAAGCAGCAATGCTTAGCGTGATGGATTTGTTTCTCGCGCAGGTACTGAAGCTAAAACCCAGTGGGCATTAGACTGGGATTTTTGGAGTCCAGATCTGCAGAAATGTTTGAAGTATTTAAGGTTGTTACCTCCTCAGCAATGCATATAGATAGGGCTTACAAAAGTTATTTTATGTATTTATAATTAGTTATTATGTTGAAATGTAAATTATGGAATTGTACTTAATTTGTATATTATGTAAATTGTAAATTTATGTAATTAGTTTGTAAATTATGTAATTAATGGAAATTTTAGAATTTTAAAAAATGAAATAAGCATGAATGGATATGCATGTTAATGAATAAGAATAGAAATGTATGGACACTATAAGAAATGATGAGTATGGATAAGATCTTTATTTGAAAATGTTATTTAAAATTTCAAACAGGTGAATAGTGACTCACGTCAAACAATAATAAAATAGAAGAAACTCCGCTTGTTTCTCCTTAGAAAAATAATTGATATTAAAAGATAATGAGTTTAAAATGATTAAAGGAATAAAATAAGATAAGTTAAGGTGCTCCGGCACAGAGTGTGGCATGCCTCACTCAGCTACATTGTAGGCGAGTGAGGGGTGTCACAATCGCCCTTCTCTCAACTTATAAATGAAAATTTTGATTCCTCTAAATCCTAAATTGATACATAGGCAAAATTAAGTTCATACACCTTTTTATATTTTTTATTTTTTAAATTAATTCCGTCTCTAATTTTTTAATAAGTTAAACTCTTTGGTTATTAAATTTTTCTTAAAAATAAGTTATTTTTATTCTTTTTTATTCTTATTTTATTTTGATTTGGAAGATTTCTAAGAAAAATTAAAATATTTTTACAAATATAACTTAAATTCTAAATTAATAAAATTTTCCTCTAATTTTTTTCCTTTAAGTCGCTCTTAAACCGCCCCTAAACCGCTTCCAAACCATCTTTCAAACCGTCTTAAACTGTTACTTTTTGAATTGTCCTTTAAATCGTTTTAAATTAGGGCTCGAACTAGAACTGGCAGTTTAGGAACCGTCTTCCAAACCGTCCCATGACGGTTTGGTTCAAGTTCATAATCTCATTTAACCTGAACCGGCGGTTCAGAAACTGTAACCAGCTCCAGAACCGTGGCCACCCCTACTTCCATGAGTACCCTAGAGCCTACTTAAAGTGTTGTATCTCGGACCAATTGGAAGTATTAAATAGCCGATTGAATGCATTAAATGTCAAAGAGGTTGAGGAACTCCTAATCACACAAAGGCAGGGACATGGCTGTTATAGTAAAACACTAATCCTATATAATAAGTAGCCGTCACTGACACCCTAGAAGATAAAGGTAACAGTTAACCTTCTACAATGGTGACAAACAAGACTTCTATTAATACATATATCAATCCAATAATAACTTCTACTTGTCCACTTGGCCTAATAAGCCAGATGACAACTCCCCATTGTCCAAAGAACGGTATATAACCTTTGTGGGTACCAAATGTGAAATGTTCGCAAACTCATTAATTCCTAGCGTTTACCCTCTCATTTATTTACTATTAGACATATTACTATTGGTTGTTTAGCTTCAACTATTGGTCATACGTTCCACATTATATTTTTAGGCCATATAACATTCATCCAGGAGCTCACTATTTGCAAAACTATTGAGCATTGTTTAGATGAATTTTTTTTTAAAAAAAAAGTCAACTTATTTATTCTATTGTTTTTTAATTTGATTGTCTATTGATTTAGTTTGAAAATTTTTAATTTAATTTAAAAATAAAAAGTGAATTAATTGATAAAATTATATATATATATGACAAATTAATTATTTGAATTTTTCAAACTCAGCCATATTTGTGGGAGGGGTTACTTCTTATTGGTGACAACCTCTCCCTCCCTTCTTTAGATATTTTTTTCTTCTTTTTTCTCATTGTTATATTTTTATTTTTTTGTATTTTTTTTAATAACTCTTAGATCTGTTCCCTTATAGAGTAGATATTGAAAATTTATTCTCAGATATATTCTTCCTGACATATCTAGAATTTATTTCTCCCAATTTTTATTGTTATCCCTTCTATTGTGAGGGTTTGGTTTTTAGTTATCACAAATAATAAAAGTATGATAATTGGTTTTATTTGGTTAGAGATTTTATATCTTGATTTGCAGATATGGATTTTCTACCAATAGAGTCTGGTAGTGCGGTCTGTTCCTCCATTAATGTATAGTAGTTAGAACTCATTTGTGTAAGTCATATGTATTAATTCCCTAAAAAAATAGTCTACATGTGAAAGATCTAATGAGTTTATTTTGCCATATAAATCAAACAAAAGATTAGTAGCTACTTGGAAGATTTATATATTTTGTCAATATCATCTTCAAACAGAAAAATCTAATATTATTATATTAAAAGTTTAATGAATTTTATTGTTTATGATAGTAAATTCTATACCTAATTTAACTCTTATCCCTCTTGTAATTATTTATAAATCTTGAAGTTTTGATATTATTAATGGATTTATATTTTTATAAAAAAAATTATATTAATTTTTCATTTAGCTTTATCCCAAAAATTTGGGGTCGGCTATATAGATTCACTTTCTCCACTCTAAACGATTTTGGGTTAAATCCTCAGAAATGTCTAATGCTTAGTTGAGTTGAGTTGTAAGTAATTTAATCTTCAGAGTGAGTTCAATAATGAACCTTCACACTCAATATATATTAAATGCTAATAAGGAGTATTGAAATCAAAATCATAAATTAATTAAAAAGTATGCCTAGCTACCCAACTAACTATTGTGGTTTTACTGTACATATTGTAGCCAATGATTGTCAATAATGAATGATGTGTATGCATTTTTATTATTCTCTTATATATTCATTCTCTCTCTCTCTTTTTAAATTTTAAATAGATTATTAGTATTTAAGTTTATAATTTAAAAGTTTCAAAACAAATATTCAATCACTATATTATTAACTTAATAATTTTATGTTTAAAAAAATTATTATTTTTGCTAATTTTTAAAAATTTAAAAACCAACTTACTGTTTTGAATGCAAGAAATCCCTTTTCTTGTAAAAATTTTAAATTATCTTTAATCAAGAATTAGATTTTCTAATAATTTCAAATATTGGAATGAGCAAATTACTTTTTAATTCCTCTATTTTAACGAAACTAATTATTTAGTCTTTTTATTTTAAGAAAATATTATTTAGTCCTTTTATTTTAACAAAATATTATTTAGTTCTTATATTTTTGTTCCATTTACTTTTAGTCACTTTAGTCATTAGTTTGAATATTTATTTAGTTCATGTAATTTGAAAAAACTCAATTATATAGTCCCTTTATATATTTTTTAAGCCTTGAATTATTTAGTCCCCATAATAGTAATTTCTTTCTTCTTTGAATACACTGACTAATAGAAAACTTGATTTAAACTAGATGAGAGACTAAAAAGTAAATGAAATAAAATTATAGAAACTAACTAATATTTTTCATAAAAAAAAAAAGAAGACTATTTGCACCAAAAATAATGATTTCAACTCATTAATTATTTTTAGACCTATGATTAATTAATTTTATATCATTCATTTGATTATGACATTTAATTAATTATTCATTAGTTATTTTTAGGTGGTCATCTGTGAGAGTTATTAATTAATGAGAAGTTATCAAGCCATTAGCTAGTGGGAAGTTATCAGTTGCGCGAGAAGTTAAGAGAAAGTGTGTAACACCTTACCATTTCATAAGATGTGACATGATCCCGTAATATGCCTAATGAATTACAGAACCACTATCTACCAATAATCCATTAAATATACTACAAGGGATTTTGAATGATCACAATTCATTATTAAATTAACTTAGCTAAAAAAGGTTTAATAATGATTCTTTGATTCCAGAAAATACCATGAAATTAATTAAGAAAGAAATAAGTATTTTTAAATCTTAAAGAAAATTTGATGAAAAACTGGCGTGGTGATGGTTAAAAATTCAAGTAATCAAAAATTTAAACCTGTTAAAATAAACCTGTAGCAATGTATATTTATCACAAATCGTCAAATCAACATTAAATAAACACTTTCTTCATTCATAATCCAAAGAAATACATTTTTACAAATTTACATTCAGTTAATGTCACAAAAAGAACATTATAACATGTTTGTATAACTGCTCAAACACTTCCTTACATACATAAAGCCATTATTTATATCAGAACAAAATTCAAAAGGGTATACCTAGAATATACCTGTTTGTCAAATAGAATATAGCTTCTACTATACTCACTCAATTGCCTTTTCTTTTCCTTTACCTGCGACAGTACAAAAATAGCTATCGTTGAGTATATAACTTAGTGGTACATAACTATCAATTTATAAAATCATCATAAAACATAATTTATCGAACCATGATAAAGTATTCAAGATGTTCAAATTTCCATGAAATATGAAAATAGTAATAATGTTCTCAAACATCAATAAATTGTCATCCACAAATCATTTATTTTCTCAACATATTTATTAAAATAATTAAAATCATTTGTGTTGCCAACATCACACAGTTTAAGTCATGATATAAAATTTCACGATCAATGCCGTGTTGTACACCACGACAAAGCTATCTCAACTCCAAATAGCCGTTACTAATGGGGGAAGTAAAGCAAGCTAGCAAATATGAGTGCACCCATCCGATCTCAATCTCAACTGGCAAGCCAGAGAGGGAAGATAACATAATTAATCTCAACCTCACTAGACATTACTAATGAGGGAAGCAATTAGAGTCTGTCATATAAACTATGGTTTTAAAACAATATTGAAATAATTTCCATTCAATAACAACATTTCAAATCATCACAAATCAGCATATAGGGTTGGCAACATATCAATTTCACAAAGCACTTCTAAATCACATTCAATCTGGCCACCCCCTTACTATAATAAAATCAACGGCCAAATGTCCGCCTTTTCAATACAATTGTACATTCTTTTCAACATTGAAAATATTCTCAAAACAATGTAAACAATTCTCAAACACAAAGTAAATTCACATTTGGTTTGTAGCAAATTCATTCTTTTCATAAGAAAAATTTAGGAAACAAGAAAGATTGAGTTGTGCACAAACCTTATCTTAGATTCCTTTCTTTGACTTAATTCTCCTTTTACTCCAAAGTTCTCTTTTCCACTGAAAATAAATAATTTCAAAAGCTTCAATACTCATTCTTACTTCCACTAATGGCTAACCAATTGAATTTCTAAGATTACTACACATTCTCACTTTTTCAGATTTCAGGGTAGCATTTGAATAAGACTTTAAAACTCAATTCCAACCTAGTTCCAATCATAATTTGTCAAAGTGATCTTCATGAAAGTTGTTCCTCCACGTCTTAGCTTTAATTATCATTTTGAACCACTCACTTTGGAGGTCTAGTTCACTAGTTATGGTTAAAATACTAAGTACTACTCCTGGGTGTCTTCCCCTGAAATTCTTAGGTTTTCCAGATTTTTACCTGAATTGCATTCAATATTCAAGCACTTTATACCCAGAATTTGTACCAGGTCTGTAAAGCAAAGTTTTAGGCCTTTGTCTTAAGTTTCCAAATTATTTGTAGCACCTCAATTAGAGATGTACAAAGGAAGACATCTTCTATTAACCACACAAAGGTCACAGGGCAGAATTGCTGAGTTGCAGGAATTTTAGTTTTGAAATTCTGATTTTCTCTAAAATTTCAACCATTTTACGCTTACAATTGGGTCTAGGTCAAAACATAAAAGTTGTAGTTCTATGTCTTATGAGTATTTTGGTTTTAAAAATACTCAATTTGCATTTGTATAGCTTGAGTTATGGTCATTTTGTTAAAACTATTCAGGTGACAAATTTCTCAAGTTTCAGGTTTGTTCCAGAATTAGGGCAGATTTCTGGATTCACTTTGTCAAGTAAATTTGGATAAGTTATGGTCATAATTTGGCTTCATAGTCCATATGAATTATTCCCCTATGTCTCAGGATTACACAGGTTTAAAAATTACTCAATTTGGAGTTTTGTAGAGTGAGTTATGCTCAATTAAGTATGTACTATTCATTTGGTCAGTTTTCCAGATTCCAAGTTTGCATTGCAGGATTCTAACCCTAATTTAGGTATCTTTTGATCATTTTTAGGGCAAATGTTCTCATGAAAGTTTTAGAACATTGTCTTAGGTTTCATTTCCCATTAGTTTCACATTAATTGGAGTTATGTAGCTCAAGTTATGAGCATTTAACCTCACTGGACTCAAGCTGTCCAGATTCAGCACATAAGGCACAACTTCAAGCCACTTAACTTCTTCACCAAATCCTCATTATTTCTTAATAAATACACATCCAATCATCATAATATAACCATAATAGCTTTAAATATGCTTCCTACCATGAAAACCCTAATTGCATAAAAACCTTAATTACCATCTTTCAATTTCAATCAACCCCAAGTGCATAATTCATGTTTACAACTTCATTCAAGCCTAGAATTCAAGTTAATTGCATCAAAACACCAAACCCCTAACTCCTACCATCATAACCGAATTTCCCTTCTTCAATATAATGCATGATTTTAAATAATTTCTATAGTATTTCTCCACAATCAAACTTAAATTCAATGAATTCACAACTACTTAGGCTTGAATCACAACTTACCTCAAATTGACTCACTTCCCTTCTTCATAAATCTTCTAATTTCCTTTGATTTCTTGCTTTTTTTCTTCAATTCAAGGTTTAATTCAAGGTTTTCTTTTGATTTGTTATGGAAATTATGGAGAAATTGTAGGGTTTTGGAGCTTGGAAGGTGCAACAGTGGAGGTTAGAGAGAGAAGGTTGGGACAGCACCAAAGGGAAGGAAGAAGATGAAGTTGATAAGTATTTAATGAATTTTTGTCTTATTTATAAATATCTCAATTTATTTATAATTATAATTATAATTATTATCACAATTTAAATATTCCATCTATGTCCACTTTAAATTTCATACTTCTTTTAGTTAATTAAATCCTATTCTAATATGTTAATCTCACTTAACTTAATTAACATTTCGATCAAAAATCAACTCTTCATGTGAATTGATCAAAATGCTCTTCATCGGGTTATAGTCTATCTTTTTCAATAATACTGATTAAGTCCATAACCCGATGGTCACTTTGATTTTTATTCTACTTATCTCAATTAATTTCTATCTCATTTTTAGTCCTCAAGTTGGCTTTGAATAATACTATTTACATATCGGAAATAATATTATTTAGAGCTCAAAATTCTCAAGACGTTACAGCTCTTCCCCTCTAAAAGAAAATTCGTCCTCGAAATTTACTTGGCATCAATCTCTGAAGAGTTGTGGGTGTTGCCTCCTCATATCCTCTTCACATTCCCAAGTGGCTTCTTCTTTGGAGCGGTTCCTCCATATCACCTTCACCAAAGAAATTTGCTTGTTTCTTAACTGCTTTGTCTCCCTTGCTAGAATAGCCACAGGCTCCTCATTATAAGTAAGATCTAGACTGACTTTAATAGACTCCAATGGTAAAATGTGTGAAGGATCTGACCTATACCTTCAAAGCATGGATACACGGAACACGTTATAAATCTTATCCAACTCCGGAGGCAAGGCTATTCTATATGCCACTGGACCCACTCTTTCCAGAATCTCAGATGTCCTATGAAGCGAGGACTCAATTTCCCTTTTCTCTCAAACCTCATGATCTTTTTCCATAGGGAAACCTTCAAAAACACTTTATCACCAACATTATACTCAATATCTCGTCTCTTCAAATCCACATAGGACTTCTGCCGGTCAGATGCAATTTTTAGTCTATCTCAAATAATTTTAATTTTCTCTTCAGTTTACTGTATAATCTCTGGGCCAATTAACTTTATTTCGCCCACTTTATCCTAACATAAGGGAGTTCTATATTTTCTACCATACAGTGCTTTGTAAGGAGGCATTTCAATGCTTGATTGGTAGCTATTGTTATAAGCAAATTCAATCAAAGGCAAGTGTGTATCCCAACTTCCTTCAAATTCAATAACACAAGCCTGAAGCATATCCTCCAAGATTTGGTTGATTCCCTTAGATTGGTCATCTATCTGTGGGTAGAATGCTGTGCTGAAATTCAATCTAGTTCATAAGGCTTTTTGAAGGCTACCCAGAATCTAGAAGTAAATCTTGGATCTCTATCAGATACAATAGATACTGGCATTCCATGTAATCTCATTACTTCATCAATATACAGTTTAGCCAATCTGCTCAAACTATAATCCATCTTCACTAGTAAGAAATGTGCAGACTTAGTCAACCTGTTTACAATTACCCAAACTACATCATGATTCTTTTGAGTACGAGGAAGTCCCATCATAAAATCCATGGTAATCCTTTCCCATTTCCACTTGGGAATAGGTAATGGCTGTAATAATCCTACTGGCACCTAGTATCCTACCTTCACTTGTTGATAAGTTAGGCATTTAGATACAAATTCTACAATGTCTTTCTTCGTCCCTCTCCACCAGTAATGCTCTTTTATGGTTCTACACATTTTAGTTTCACCAGGATGCTTGGCAAATAGTGAATCATGTGACTCCTATAAGATGATCTAATTCGATCCCACACCATTAGGAATGCACGTTCTACCCTGATATGGCAACAAGCCTTTATCATTTAATGAAAATTCTGGTTTCTTACCTTCTCGAGCCTCTTCCATTAACTTCAAATAATTGTCATCATTTTGAGCTGTTACTTTAATCTGTTCAATTAGCATCGGCTTCACTTGAATTTGCCCATCAGTATCTATCACCAATTCTAGATGTAATGCTCTTAAGTCATGCACCATAGATAAGGGTGAAACTTTAAAACTAGCTATGGTCTTACGAGTTAAGGCATCTGCCACCACATTAGCTTTCCCTGGCTGATAATCAATCAAACAGTCATAATCTTTTATCAACTCCAGCCATCTCCTTTGCCTCAAATTTAGTTCTCAAATACTTTAAACTCTTATGATCTGTGTAAATGTAACATCTCTCTCCATACAAGTAATGTCTCTAGATCTTAAGAGTAAAGACAACTGCTGCAAGTTCCAAATCATGGGTGGGATAATTCCTTTTATGTGGCTTAAGCTGTCGTAAAGCATAGGCAATGACATTCCTATCTTGCATTAACATACAACTTAGCCCATTATGAGAAGCATCACTATAGATAGTATACTCTTTACCCGATGTAGGTAAAGTCAAGATCGGAGCTTCAGTCAAACACCTTTTTAGATTATCAAAGCTCTCTTGGCACTGGTCAGTCCATTGAAATTTTACATCTTTCTGCAGCAACTTCATCAATGGAGATGCCAACATAGAAAATCCCTTCACAAATCTGTGATAATAACTAGCTAATGACTTGTTCACCCTGACCTCTTCCGAAGAACATTAGGGAACCTTTGTACATGACCCTGACCCATCGACCCATGAAGAGTGAGGCTCTGATACAAATAATATGAACCTGCCCAATTCCACATTAAAAGCTAGCTCGCAAGGGCAGGTTTGTAAACCCATGTAAATAACACCCAAAATAACACGCATCATTAATGATGCATTCGGTCAATGGACCATATACAAAGGTTCCTGAAGTTCTTCGGGAGAAGTTGGGGTGATCGAGTCATGACCCAGGTTGCTTCACGAGGGATCGAGAATGATGCGTCTCACATCGATTCTACAAGGAGGTCTTAGGTGCTATATATATGCAAACCTCCCCTTGCGAGCTAGCTTTTGAAGTGGACTTAGGCAGGTTCAAATCAGGTCATCTGTAGGAGTTATTAATTAATGGGATGTTATTAAGATATCGGCTAATGGGAAGTTATTAGTTACAAGAGAAATTAAGAGAAAGTGCAGGTGGTGGATGGTAATTGCTATGAACGTCTGAGACAAGAGGAAGTAGAAAAATGAAAGTTTTGGAATCTTCCAAGTGCAGTTATAAATAATAGCTGCTATGTAACAGGAAAGGCCCTGCCAACTAATCCAACAACTCAACCAATAAATGAAATCAAACTCTAGCAGTCCAATCAATCCTAGATTCCAATAGTCATTTTTAATTTCCAAGCATTGTCCATTTTAATTTTTATTGTAATTTCAATGTCCAAGCATTTTATTTACTTTCAATCAAGTGATACAATTTCCTTTTCCAATTACAATTGAAGTGAGACAATCTCTCATTTTTCAATTTATTTTGCAATTAAAGACGAAATTGCATTCAATGTAGCCTGCTCCTCCAATCATTTGATGTAAAAGTTAAAAGTGCATTTTAATTTATGTACTTAGCATCTGGCAGACTCACATTCAAGTTGTTTATTAGCCAATTTTTTTTTTACAACAAATAATTTTTAGCATGCCCGATGGGACAGATTCTATTGTATCATATTAATAGTTTCCATTCTATGTCAATATTCTTAACCAAAAATTCCAAATAATTTTTGACATGAATCTCACTTTTTCTTTAGTATTTGTTTTTGATAAAGTTTTCAATGCCTTCGAAAACAAGAAGCTTACTAGGTAAAGATACTGTATTGTCTTAAAACTCGTAATGACTCAATGTCCAGGTTGCCCAAATGGTGGAACAATTTGAAAATTGACCAATTTCCTCGGGAGAAGAGGTTCAAAATAAAGACTCAACTGACTACACATATCTTAGTTACTAATCCAAGTTCCTGTTATTGTTATTGAAGAAGCCAATGCACCATCCATCACCGATGTCTTGAAAAAAAGACTTAAATGAGAGGTTCGATAACAATGATCAAACATTGAACAAATTTACTGATGCAATTCAACTTTTAGTTGAAAAGTTAAATTTTCCAATGCATACACTATCTGATGGCCAATTCACTAGGCCAGAGGAGCCTGATTCTGTATCTAAGAGCCTTAGAGAGCTTAGAGGGCAATTGTTTTGCTATTTTGCAATCATCGCAAGTGCACGTATTGCTAACAAGTAATAAAGTGATAAGTAGAGTATCGTTCCCATGAGGAATTTTGTTTAGTAAGTACCAATCTACATGGAAATCTTGACTGTTTAGGCTATCGAATACTTAGAGAATGAAGTTTGTTAACTTTAAACACTAAAATGGTAAACTTAAAATGAAATGATTTATTTGAAGCAATTATAGAGTTAAGATTTCACACTTGAATCTTACTAGGGATGTTATCTCATTTATTTACTGAATTGAAGATCGTTTTCCTTGATGGAAATCAGTCTTAAGTTCTCCTAAATCCTCTCTCAAGGCATCTAAGGTGTATTCTAATTAACTTGAACCCTACTTTCATGGTGATCAAATTAATTAAAATCCTTTAAGACCTTTGACCAATTTTTAGGTTCCACAAAGGTATTAGCCTTTGTCTAGGTCAGAATTCCTAGGTTCAAGATCTTGATTTTCTAATATTAATCTTCAACCTTTAGTCCTTCAATTAACATCTACAATCATAACTAAGTGGGTACCAACACATAGCATGCATTAAGATCACAAGAAATTAAATCAAGAAACGAATCTCAAATCCAATAAATAAAACTCAGTGTTCATCCATAACAATAATTACAAGAGCTACTCTCCCAAATCCAGAATAAGAAAACTACTCACTCATGGTGAGTTCAGCAAATGTGATAATAAAAAGTAAAAGCAATAAAAAGAGAGTTATGCAGAAGAAATAAAATAATAAAAATCTGTCTAAGGAGATGAAACGAAGGAACCAAAGAGAGTTTGCAGCTTTGATCTTGTGGAGCTTCAGTTGGAAAACTTGTTTTGGCACTAATGAAGAGTCCGACAACGGTAACCTTCAGCAGTAGTCTTGATGACAGTAACCGACCCCCTTTCCTGATGTTTTCTTTTCTATTTATATTGGTTGCTCTAGGGTTAGGTCATTTTGAGTCCAAAAGGCTTTAGGAGTCTCGTTTGAATAAAAAAACAGGAGGGGAATTTGAGTTAGAAAACAGGCTGCAACATAGTACACGGCCCGTGTGTCACTACACGGGTCCCGCAAAGTAGGGCCATGTAACTTGCTAGAGGAGAATCGTGTGGTCTTGTTTTGCCATAGAAAGTTACACGGGTTTGTACCAACTACACGGGCCTGATTACACGGGTCGTGTACTATTGTTCCCATAAGGTTCTTCAAGCTTGCGCCCGGTAGATACTTACATGAGTCCTTGCAGATTACATGGGTCTACTTACACGACCCGTGTACTTGTGTTTCTCATCGATTCTCTTGGCTTTCTTCTGGCGAGAGTTACACGGGTCTGGTGCTTGGTTTACACAACCCGTGTACTTTATATCAGTAGCAATTCTTTATCTTTTTACCTCTCCAAGCTTTCCTTTGCACTCCCATCTTTGGGGGCTTCACCCAAACACCTGAAACAATGCAAAAAAACATGGAATTAAGGGCTTGGCAACATAATTTATGAAAACTAATGAAATCAACTATTATGCATGAAAATGCTTGCCCAAATGCTATGATTTAGAATACAAATGTGCTTAAAAAAATCTATATAATTCAAGTGCATCAAATACCCCCAAACTCAAACTTTTGCTTGTCCTCAAGCAAAATAAAACTCTGTTTAAAGCATATTTCAGGGGATACTTAGGAATACAACCATCAATTTAATGAGCATAGAATTAAACTCCTCCAACCTTCATACCAACTTCCCTCTTTCAAGCCATAAGGGTTCTAACAGCTGCCTATTTGGAACTTCACCTCGTTTCATGGTGTTTTGACTAATTATTCCTCTATACAAGACCATTAATAGGCCACAAACAACCTGTTTTATTGGGATAGAATTAAGAAACACTAACTTCCCCAAATCTGCCTCTTTCATAAGTAATAGAGATGAAGTATTTCAATTCTAACTCCATAGGCATATCTCAATTTTCTATCTCCACTAATGTAGCATGTGCTTTTTCAAGAGATCAAAACGTCTTTAAAAGGGTTGTAATGGGGCTAGAGGGATAAACTTGGTTGCCAATGAAAGGTTTTTAGGGAATGCAAATATGAGGATAGCATGTATGTATAAAATCCAAGTATACTGAGTTCGTTTCTACATATTTTGTGTGGAGAGGAAAGGCTTTTAGCTTTTTATATTATCAAGCATGCTTCCATGACACTTATCTTGGGACTTCTTTTCCTTTTCCTTTTTATCCTCTCCCCCAAACTCATTGCTTTTGCTGGGTTGGAAAGGCAAATTTTTCTTTGGCTTCAATTGCACACTCGCATTCTTTCTTGAGTTCCACATCCTCTCTTCATTTTCTTTATGCATTTTGCTTCCTCAAAAGGGTATGGTAGTTGTTTAGGTTAGGGGCTAGGTGAATAACATGGGCAAGCAATAAATTTTAAGGGATGAACATAGGCTTCAAGTTGGCTACAAGGGATATACATTTTAATTTAGGGGTGGCTAAGGCTTAGTAAGGCTGTATCAAAGAATGCCTTAATCATCTCTTCATCAAACATATGCTAGGATTTTGCCTCGATAGGTCTGAGAGATATGTTTTAGAGCTAGTGAGGCAATTTTTTGAGTTTGCTTGTGTTTCAAAATTTGTACTCCTAATTTTACAAGTTCAATGTGATAAATTAATAGTTATGAAGAGGTTTAACTAGTCTAGTTCCATAAAAGAGATTAGCTTCTTCACAAACAACATGTTATAATCCCTTTTTGCCCATCTAGATACGTTCATTCCTCTATCCCGTGGAGTCCAATTATTAGCTTACAAAAAATTTGGTTATAGTGCTAAGTTTCACAATTTGCAATCCAAAAATTTTCAAAAATTCTCGAAAATTTTGATGCACAAGAATAATTTAGCTGAATTTAAACAATGCAATGATGTGCATATAATGACATGCAAGTGCAAATGTATCCCCCCCAAACTCAAACTAGACATTGTGCTCAATGTCAATATAATATGCAAGATCAGATCAAGAGTATAAAAATTTTAAAGAAGCTTAATATTTAATAAGCATGGAAAATTTTTGAACATAAAGCAAATAAAAGAGACCTATGGTTGCAAGTTAGGACTAGGGCATGTAAGATATTACAATAAAGATCCTATCCTATAGTCCTATCTCTAAAAGGCCTCTGATGATGATAATGGTAATGCTGGTGATCCTTGCTCCTGTTCCTCCTCATCTAGTTTGTCCATTAGAATGTCCAGCTTGTTGTGTGCTTCTTGGAGGCTGTCCTCGATAGCTCGCATCCTGTCGTATATTGTGGTCTCCATGCTCTGCAGGTATGCAAGGACCGGGTCTGTTAGTGGTAGTGTGTATGGAGGCACTTGGACAGGGGACTCTTCGAACATTCACCCTTGCCCTTCTTTTTAAGGCTGTGAAGTCTCATTGGGTCCCTCCCTTACCTCATCTCTCTGAGGGATGGTGTTTCCTTCGACATCCACCAAGTAGCATTTGTTGCCCACCTTCTTACATATCCCCATGGATATGCAGATAGTTTGATGAATTCTTGATGTTCCAGTAACAAAGCGCAATCTGTGATGTCCTGGAACAAAGCCGAAGTGGAGGACATTGTGACACCCCTGACCCGTCTACAGTGTAGCCGTGCAAGTTATGCCACTCAGTGTGCCGGAGCACCAATTCATGTTTCTATTACAATTTATCCCTTTTAATTCATTTATTTTCAATTTTTGATAAATCTGAATTTTTCTGCAAAATTTTGTAGAAAATCCGGCAGAGTGCCGACTGTAAATTGGAAAAACAATTCTTCTAAACCTGTTTAAAAACACTTCCAATATAATTTCCAAATCCAAACTCCATTATACACATTTCAAGTCAATCTCAAAATCTCAATCTCAAATCACAATACTATTTTCAAAACTTTTCTGTTCACTTCATCACTTGAAGCATAATCATAAATATTTCTCAACATTTCATTTATCAACATACATTATACAAAAATTTCGATAACACAAAATTTCATATATTTACATTATTACATAATTACAAGAGTTGATAGTTACAATCCCAAAACTAATACATAATACAAATACAAAATGCTACCCAAAATCCTAATGTCCTACCATATGCAGTGCAGATGTGAGGTGACTCTGGACCCCGGATGTAGCTCTGAAGGCTCACCCTGTCTGATGTCTATTGGGCTCCCTAGCTAGGTCTCCAATACCTGCGTGTGGCAAAAGCGACGCGCTAAGCAATTCCGCTTAGTGGTGACAATATAAAATAAAATAAAATAAAAATAAGTATGCAGAATATATGTTACATTTTTTTTAGTAGACTTAATTTCTGATATTATTTGTAGTGTTATTCAAATAAAATTTGGTAAGGTTTATTATCATTGCCCGAGTAACCTATATTAGTCGACTGGACTGGATAAATGGGTAAACTGACACTGGGTACTAAGTATCTCAGACCATCACACCATCGGTCACATTGTGTCTCCCGGTGTGCAACAGAATAGCTAATAAGCTGTAATAATTATAAGGGTTAAAACCCAAGTATATCAACTCAAATAACATAGCCAAAGACTATTATGTCATAGAATGGCATGAAAAGCCATGAAACACAGAATGACGTGAAGCCATATGCAGTACTGCTAACAGAACCCTATTGGCATGCCAAGCTATCCAAACCAATCTTGTTTGGTAGACTAGGGCATATTAAACTTTTAAATTTTACAATTTTTGAATTTCAAGTTTGAATGTTACTATTCATTTCATTAGTCAACTAAAATATTGACTTTTGCATTGACAATAGGTATATTGGTTTAAATATCATCAACATACCACATTTTGCATTTTAAACTTGTTGGTATTGGTTGCCAATACCATTTTTAAGCTTAATGCTAATTGGACAGAATTTTCAGTTTTCATGCTTTGTCTTTACTGTTCCATTAGTCATTTTTGCAGTGGGAATTTGGCAAACTGATCAACATGAAAGTTGTTCCTTGTTTTGTCTAGTTGCGTTTCCTTTTTTGAATCACTCCATTTGGAGTTTTGTAGCTCTAGTTAATTTCACACCTTATCCCTGGTAAGGCATGACATGCCCCCGTAGCATACCTAATGAATTACCGAACTCCACCTACCGATAACCCTTTAGTTATGCTCCAAAGGATTTTAAAATAAATCATATCTTCTTATCTTATCAATTCTTTTGCGGAAAACTGCATGAGAATATTTAATATTCCATGTAACCATTCATTAGAAATAATGATAGACTAAATATTGCAAGAGTTACATTTTCATAAGTCTCAAAGTAAAATACAAAACAGTTATAGACTCAAAATGTGATAGCAATGCAATGCTTTTAAATATAAACTGCTCAATGTCCGTACATCCATACATATAGGTACAAAATACATCAAAAGGAATCACAAGGGTATACCTAATGTAAATACCCACAAACAATACCAAAATGCTGCTTTCAAGTCTCTCACTCGGCAGCCTTCTCCTTTCCCTTACCTGTGACAGCATAAAGAGGCTATCGCTGAGTATATCACTCAGTGGTGCACAACTAATAACTTTAAAACTTAAAGTAAAATAAAACTTGTTAAGGCATAATAAATCACATCTTTCCTAAGCATTTAAAACATCACGATAGTTCATAAAAGCCATTTATTAGAATAACATTTCAAATGAGAAATCACACTTCATAAATCACAATTCACAAAGCATTAGTGTTGCCAACATCAACACATAGTTCAAGCCATGACACAAAATTTCACGATTAGTGCCGTGTTGTACACCACAAGAAAGCAATCTCAACCTCACTAACCGTTATTAATGAGGGAAGGGCTGGCTAGATAATGAGTAATCATTTAGTCTTACCCCACTAACCATTATAAATGGGAGAAATAATCAATATCAATTATAAAACCCCAAGTAGCCATTACTACTTGAGAGTTCTGAAGGGACTGTCATGCTAACTGCGGTTTCAAAATAACTTTCAAGAGTTTCTAAATCAATAATCACGTTTGTAAAACAATAACATATTCAAATCATCATAAAGCCCATAAAAGGGGTGGCAACACACAAATTCCTCAAATACAAGAGTAAAACATACCTCATTCAAAATAAACTCATTTCAAATCAAACTCATTCAAATAAACTCATTCAAATCAATTTACGAAGCTAAAACAAAGAAAAAGGTTAGTTGTGCACAAACCTTCAATAATTCTCCTTCCTTGTTACCTACTTCTCCTTGTCCGTTCCAACTTTTTTTTCTACTGAAAATACACAAATAGAATACCTCAATACCAATCTCAATTGCTGCCAAGAACTCATTACATGCATGTCTAATGCATCCCAAGTTAGCTTTGCAAATTCTAGAAAATTTTGGTTTTGGACAACTTGGTGCCCCAATCTTTGAACCTAATTTTTACCTAGTTTCGATCATAATTTGATAAGGTGTTCTTCATGAAAATTGTTTATCTAGGTCTTAACTTTATTTTCCTTTTTGAATTGCCTAATTCAGAGCTGTGTAGCTCAAGTTACGCCTAAAACACGATTACTATTCACGTCATTGTTCATGCTGCAGATTCAGTTCTGGCAGATTTATCGATCCAACTTTGTTTAGCAATTTGATCAAGTCCATAATTTGGTTTAATGTTCTTCATATGAAATGTTCTACTATGTCTTAGGTTTCCATCGATTTAAGAATTGCCTAAATTGGAGATTTCTAGAGAGAGTTATGGCCATGCAAACTTTACTATTCATATGGTAAATCTGTAGTTCTGTAGATTTGGTGATTCAAATTTGCTCAGCAATTTCATTGGGTTAAGACCATAATTTGGCCTCAAGTTCTTCATATGAAATGTTCTACTATGTCTTAGGTTTCCATCGGTTCAAGAATTGCCTAAATTGGAGTTTTCTAGAGAGAGTTATAGCCATGCAAAGTTTACTGTTCATATGGTCAAATTCTGCAGGTTCCAGAATTATGTCTCTAAGTTCAAGCCAAGGTTTAGGCAATTTCTGGGCAATTTCTAGGGTGGGTCTCTTCATGAAAATTCTAGCCCTATGTCTTAAGTTTCATTTTCAATTTTCACACCAATTGGAGTTGTGTAGCTCAATTTATGGGTTGTCAAACACATTGAACTCAGTGTGCAAATTCTGCCCTAGTTTTAAAATTTTGATTTCTTCAATTATTCCCTCTAACCAACCTCAATTCACATTTAATTCACCCAAAATAACTATAATTTAGCATTGATACATCAATGGCACTTCCTAGCACAAACCCCACAATTTTCAAACACCAAAGTTTGCAATTTTCCCTAATCCTACCATTTTATTACTTTCATTCATCAACCCAATGTCAATTCAAACTAAATAAACCTCAAATGATCATAATTTAACACTACACACACCAATTTCACTCTCTAGCACCAAAACCCAATTTTCTCATGAACCCTAATCTCCCATAATTCAATTTATGCAATCCCATGAAATCTTTCTACTCCCAATCATGCATACTACCTCAATTTAACTTAAATTTATCATCAATTTAACTAAAATACATCAAAACCCTAATTTTCCCTAAGTTGGCCAAAACCCTAGTTTAGGTTCCATGCTTGTTTCCTTTCAATTTCTCATGAAATTTCATCATAAATTAACTTCATTCAAAACTTATACAACTAATCTAACATGAAAAGAAACTTACCTCAAGTGACCACTTCTAATCTTCAATTTCTTCTAACTCTTTTGTTCTCTTAGCTTCTAATCTCTCAATGAAAGATAAATTTGATGTTTTCTACTAATTAGATAGAAAACCCATGGAGAAAAAGTGAGGAAAATCAAGGGTCGAGAGAGGTTATAAGTGGAAGAATGAAGAGAGAAGAAAGAAAAGAGAGGGAGAGGAGGTGTGTGGGGGGGCAACTAAATGAGGGAGGGAGGAAGATGGCTTCCTTTTATACTTATCCCAATTATTTATTTATTTAATTAATTTTTATTGAGTTGTCCAAAGCCCATTGATCCTAAATTTTAATTGGGTCAAATGGACCTAAAATTCTAGATTTTTCTTTCTTTTATTTTCCTTTCCCTTTATACTTGAATTCTTTTCCTAAAAAAAATTATTCTATAATTCAATTCATTAATTTCACTTAAATTAATTAACATTTTGGTCAAAAGTCAACTCTTGAGGCGAATTGACCAAAATGCCCCTCATCAGTTCATAATCCCTCTTTTTCAATATACCCGGTGGATCCTTATATTTTTGGGTCACTTGAATTTTTATTGTGTCAATCTCAATTAATTTTCAATTTATTTTTAGTCCTTAAGGTATCTTTAAATAGTACTAGTCACGGACCAAAAATGGTACTATTCATAACTCGGAGGTTCGGGGTGTTACAATTCTCCCCTCCTTAAAAATAAATTTTGTCCTCGAAATTTACCTGGTTTCATTCTCTGAATAGCTGTGAGTGCTGTCTCCTCATGTCCTCCTCATGCTCCCATGTAGCCCCTAGCCTGAATGATGGTTCCACAGCACTTTCACTAGAGGTATTTGCTTATTGTTCCTCAGCTGTTTCACCTCATGTGCCAAGATCTTTATGGGCTCTTCATCATATGCCAGGTCTGGATTCACCTCAATCTCCTCTACTGGCAAAATGTGAGAGGGGTCTGTTCTGTACCTCCTCAACATTGAGACATGGAAGACATTGTGAATCTTTTCCAACTCCAGAGGCAATGCAAGTCTATTTCTCAATGGACCCACTCTTTCCAGAATCTCATACTGCCCAATGAAGCGAGGACTTAGTTTCCACTTTCTACCAAACCTCATGATCCTCTTCCATGGGGAAACTTTCAAGAACAACTTGTCACCCACACTGTACTGAATATCTCTTCTCTTTAGGTCAATGTAGGACTTCTGTCTATCCGTTGCAACTTTGAGTCTGTCTCTAATGAGCTTAACCTTTTCTTCCGTCTGCTGCACTAATTCTGGGCCAATCAACTTCCTCTCGCCCACTTCATCTCAACACAAGGGAGTTCTACACTTTCTACCATAAAGTGCTTCGTATGGAGGCATCCCGATGCTTGACTGATAACTGTTATTATAGGCAAATTCAATTAAAGGCAAGTTTGTGTCCCAACTCCCTTCAAACTCAATCAAACAAGCCCGAAGCATATCCTCCAAACTCTGAATGATCCTTTCAGATTGGCCATCTGTCTGTGGATGGAATGCTGTACTGAAGTTCAATCTAGTTCCTAGGGCTTTTTGGAGACTACCCTAGAATCTAGAAGTGAACCTTGGGTCTCTATCCGACACAATAGACACTGGAACTCCATGTAACCTCACAACATCATCAATGTACAGTTTGGCCAATTTTTTCAGGCTGTAATTCATTCTCACTGGCAGAAAGTGTGCAGACTTGGTCAATCTATCAATAATAACCCAAACTGCATCATGATTCTTTTGTGTATGTGGAAGTCCTGTCACGAAATCCATAGTGATTTTTTCCCATTTCCACTCAGGAATTGGCAATGGCTGTAGCAACCCTGTAGGCACTTGGTGTTCTACCTTTACTTGCTGACAAGTTAGGCATTTGGCAACATATTCTGTAATGTCTTTCTTCATTCCTCTCCACCAATAGTTCTCTTTCACACTTCTGTACATTTTGGTTCCACCAGGGTGCATTGCAAAAGGTGAATTATGTGCTTCCTTTAAAATGGTCTGCCTCAGTTCAACATTCTCAGGAATGCACATTCTGCCCTTATATAACAACAAGCTCTCATCATTTACTGATAATTCTGGTTTCTTGCCATCTCGAGCCTCTTCCATTAACTTCACATACTTATCATCCTTCTGTGCAACTGCTTTAATTTGTTCTGCCAGCATTGGCTTCACTTTCCAAGTAGCTACCATCTGCCTATCTTCATTAATCTCCAATTGAGCATGCAATGCCCTTAACTCATGCACCATGGACAATGGAGAAACCCTTAAACTAGCCATAGTCTTACGACTTAAAGCATCAGCTACAACATTAGCTTTTCCAGGCTGATAGTCTATCAAACAATCATAATCTTTTATCAACTCTAACCATCTCCTCTGCTTCAAATTTAACTCCTTTTTTGTGCCCAAGTACTTCAAACTTTTATGATCTGTGTATATATAACATCTCTCCCCATACAAGTAATGTCTCCAGATCTTCAAGGCAAAGACAATGGCTGCCAGCTTTAAGTCATGTGTGGGATAATTCCTCTCATGCAGTTTAAGCTGGCGTGAAGCATAGGCAATGACGTTTCTATGTTGCATCAACACACAACCTAATCCATTATGAGAAGCATCACTATATATGGTATACTCCTTACCCAAAGTGGGCAAGGTTAAGACTGGAGCTTCAGTTAAACACCTCTTTAACTCATCAAAACTTTCCTGGCACTGATCATTCCACTGAAATTTTACATCCTTCCTAAGTAGCTTGGTCAGTGGAGATGCTAGTATGGAGAATCCCTTCACAAACCTTCGGTAATACCCAGCTAAACCAAGGAAACTCCGAACTTCCGTGACATTTCTAGGTGGCTTCCAATTAAGAATGGCTTTTACTTTGCTAGGATCCACTTGGATACCCTTTGCAGATACAATATGCCCCAAAAATGTAATCTCCTTTAGCCAAAACTCACATTTCAACAGTTTGGCATACAACTGCTTCTCCCTCAAAGTCTGCAATACTATCCTCAAGTGCTTGTCGTGTTTCTCTGCATTCTTTGAGTACACCAAAATATCATCAATGAACACCACAACAAACTGGCCCAAATATGGCCTGAAGATAGTGTTCATCATGCCCATAAAAGCAACTGGAGCATTAGTCAACCCGAATGGCATTACCAAGAACTGATAGTGGCCATACCGAGTCCTAAAGGCAGTTTTAGGAATACTTTGCTCCTGCACCCTCAACTGGTAGTAGCCTGATCTCAAGTCAATTTTAGAGAATGCAGTTGCATCCTTCAACTGATGAAACAAATCATCAATTCATGGCAGAGGATATCTATTCTTTATGGTCACTTTATTCAACTGTTTGTAGTTTATGCATAAATAGAGAGTACCATCCTTCTTCTTCACAAATAATACTAGTGCTCCCCAAGGTGACACGCTAGGGCGGATGAAACCCTTATCTAACAATTCATGCAATTGCACCTTCAACTCTTTTAACTCAGTAGGTGCCATCCTATAAGGAGTGATGGAGATTGGCCCCACACTAGGCATAGTCTCAATTTCAAACTGCACCTATCTTTCTGGAGGCAATCCTGGTAATTCTTCCGGAAAGACATTCGGAAAATCCCATACTATAGGAATATCTTTAAGATCTAGACTCCCCACTTGGGTGTCTATCACATGAGCTAGAAAAGCTTCACATCCCTTTCTAATCATCTTTCTAGCAAGTGCAGCTGAAATGATGTTGGATGGTAATAACTGCCTCTTCCCATGTATCACTACGTCTGCATACTCAGAAAGACCAAAAGTGACTATCTTCAGTCTATAGTCGATCATGGCATGATGCCTGGCTAACCAATCCATGCCCAAGATGATATCATAATCTCGGAAGGGCATGTTAATTAAGTTTAACAAGAATGTATGTCTTTGGATCACCAAAGGACAATCCTTATACAATTTGTTCACCCTAACCTCTTGTCCTAAGGGACTAGTCACTAGCACATCATAATCCAATTTCACACAAGGAATAGCAACAGAGCATGCAATACTGGCACTAGCATAAGAATGTGTAGAACTAGGGTCAAACAGCACATATACATCTCTATCAAAAATGGAGAAAGTACCAGCCACAACATCTGATGTCTCAGCTTCATCCCTCTAGTGCATGGTGTACACCCTGACTGGTGCACCACTCTGCTCTGGTTGGCTCACTGTGCCCTGGCTGCCAGAAGTGTTACCTCTACCCCTGCCTTTGCCTCTACTAGTTATCTGTTGTCCTCTGGAAGCAGAACCTTGAATAGATCTCTCAGTGGTAGTAGGAGGCCCAGATCTATGGGCATTAATACAATATCTAGCAAAATGCCCACTTCCACCACAGTTGTAACAGGCTCTTATGGCCTTATAACATACTCCTCCATGAGTCCTGCCACAATTCTCACAAGTACGGGTAGGAAAGGAACCCCTAGATGTCTGCTGTTCGGATCTAGGTGGCCTCTGCCTTGAGAATCTTCCCCTACTAGATCCTCTGTTACTTAGTCCCCCAAAGCTCTTCCTCTTACCCGAATTGTTACTTGGACTCTGACCTGTAGTCTTACTGCTCTTCTCTTTTTTAGTGGTTACCTTCTCAGATGCCCCTTCCAGTTCTATCCTTTCCAATTCAAGGGCCTGTGATATCAACCTAGAGAAGTTGTCATGTCAAAACCCAACCACTTTCAATCTCAAACTAGGCCTCAAACCGGCCTCAAACTGTTTGCATCTGTCTCTACTAGTTGTGAGTAGGCTTTCAGCATAGTGGCTGAGGCGAGAAAAGTCTCTCTCATACTCAGCTACAGTCTTGTTCCCTTACTTCAAACTGAGAAACTCTTGTAGCTTCAAATCCACATAGGTATCAGGATCATACTTCTGTCTAAACTCCCTTAGAAATTCATCCCATGTTAGCACTAGTGGCTTAGCCAAACTATGGGGAATGGTCTTCCACCACTCATATGCATCTCCATGCAGTAGGGAAATTGAATATTCAAACTTCAACTCATCTGTGCAGTGCAATTTCTTGAAGACCCTCTCCATCCATTCTAACCATTGCTCAGTTTCTAATGGGTCCATTGTACCCTTGAACTCTATTGCCCCATACTTCATTAACTTGTCATATTGTCTGGCTGGGGATGGTGGTTGCACTGGAAGTGCTAGCACAGGAGCTTGGACTGGTATATTTCCAGCCATTTGCTGAAATAGTATAGCCATCTGCTAAGCGAACTGAGCAGGAAACTGTATGGGTGGGATGGGTGCAGCCGATCCACTGGCATTCTGAGGAGCTGGGGCTTCCCCCTGTACCTCAACTGCTACTGATTGTTCTACAGTGTGATCCCCCTCTTCCATACTGAATCACAAGGAATTCTACTCCCTGAATAACCAACACAAGGAGATTTCCCTCCATTAGTCCATATTTATGATGTAATGCACTATATGTATCAATTAATGACAGTTGAGCAGTTGTACTTATAAAAAATTTTCAAACATACTATTTCAAAACTTATATGAAAACCAAAGCTCTATTACCACTTAACATGTCACACCTTATCCCTGGTAAGGCATGACATGCTCCCGTAGCATACCTAATGAATTACTGAACTCCACCTAACGATAACCCATTAGTTATGCTACAAAGGATTTTAAAACAAATCATATCTTCTTATCTTATCAATTCTTTTGCGGAAAACTGCATGAGAATAGTTAATATTCCATGTAACCATTCATTAGAAATAATGATAGACTAAATATTGCAAGAGTTACATTTTCATAAGTCTCAAAGTAAAATACAAAACAGTTACAGACTCAAAATGTGATAGCAATGCAATGCTTTTAAATACAAACTGCTCAATGTCTGTACATCCATATATATATATGTACAAAATACATCAAAAGGAATCACAAGGGTATACCTAACGTAAATACCCACAAACAATACCAAAATGCTGCTTTCAAGTCTCTCACTCGGCAGCCTTCTCCTTTCCCTTACCTGTGACAGCATAAAGAAGTTATCGCTGAGTATATCATTCAGCGGTGCACAACTAATAACTTTAAAACTTAAAGTAAAATAAAACTTGTTAAGGCATAATAAATCACATCTTTCCTAAGCATTTAAAACATCACGATAGTTCATAAAAGCCATTTATTGGAATAACATTTCAAATGAGAAATCACACTTCATAAATCACAAATTCACAAAGCATTAGTGTTGCCAACATCAACACACAGTTCAGGCCATGACACAAAATTTCACGATCAGTGTCATGTTGTACACCACGACAAAGTAATCTCAACCTCACTAACCATTATTAATGAGGGAAGGGCTAGCTAGCTAATGAGTACTCATGTAGTCTTACCCCACTAACCGTTATTAATGGGAGACATAATCAATATCAATTATAAAACCCCAAGTAGCCATTACTACTGGAGAATTCCAAAGGGACTGTCATGCTAAATGTGGTTTCAAAACAACTTTCAAGAGTTTCTAAATCAATTATCACGTTTGTAAAACAATAACATATTCAAATCATCATGAAACCCATAAAAGGGGTGGCAACACACAAATTCCTCAAATACAAGAGAAAAACATACCTCAATCAAAATAAACTCATTTCAAATCAAACTCATTCAAATAAATTTACGAAGCTAAAACAAAGAAAAAGGTTAGTTGTGCACAAACCTTCAATAATTCTCCTTCCTTGTTACCTACTTCTCCTTGTCCGTTCTAACTACTTTTTCTACTGAAAATACACAAATAGAATCCTCAATACCAATCTCAATTTCTGCCAAGAACTCATTACATGCATGTCTAATGCATCCCAAGTTAGCTTTGCAAATTTTAGAAAATTTTGGTTTTGGACAACTTGGTGCCCCAATCTTTGAACCTAATTTTTACCTAGTTTCGATCATAATTTGGCAAGGTGTTCTTCACAAAAACTGTTTATCTACGTCTTAACTTTATTTTCCTTTTTGAATCGCCTAATTCGGAGCTGTGTAGCTCAAGTTTTGCCTAAAACACGATTACTGTTCACGTCACTGTTCATGCTACAGATTCAGTTCTGGCAGATTTATCGATCCAACTTCGTTCAGCAATTTGATCAAGTTAAGTCCATAATTTGGTTTAATGTTCTTCATATGAAATGTTCTACTATGTCTTATGTTTCCATTGGTTCAAGAATCGCCTAAATCAGAGTTTTCTAGAGAGAGTTATGGCTATGCAAACTTTACTATTCATATGGTAAATCTGCAGTTCTGCAGATTCGATGATTCAAATTTGCTCAGCAATTTGATTGGGTTAAGACCATAACTTTGGCCTTAAGTTCTTCATATGAAATGTTCTACTGTTTCTTAGGTTTCCATCGGTTCAAGAATCGCCTAAATCGGAGTTTTCTAGAGAGAGTTATGGCTATACAAAGTTTACTGTTCATATGGTCAAATTCTGCAGGTTCCAGAATTGTGTCTCTAAGTTCAAGCCAAAGTTTAGGCAATTTCTGGGCAGTTTCTGGGGTGGGTCTCTTCATGAAAATTTTAGCCCTATGTCTTAAGTTTCATTTCCAATTGGTTTCACACCAATTGGAGTTGTGTAGCTCAATTTATGGGCTGTCAAACACACTGAACTCAGTGTGTAAATTCTGCCCTAGGTTTAAAATTTTCATTTCTTCAAATATTCCCTCTAACCAACCTCAATTCACATTTAATTCACGCAAAATGACTATAATTTAGTATTGACACATCAATGGCACTTCCTAGCACAAACCCCATAATTTTCAAATACCAAAGTTTGGAATTTTCCCCAATCCTACCATTTTATTACTTCCATTCATTGACCCAATGTCAATTCAAACTAAATAAACCTCAAATAATCATAATTTAACACTACACACACCAATTTCACTCTGTAGCACCAAAACCCAATTTTCCCATGAACCCTAATCTCCCATAATTCAATTTATGCAATCCCATGAAATCTTACTACTCCCAATCATGCATACTACCTCAATTTAACTTAGATTTATCATCAATTTAACTAAAATACATCAAAACCCTAATTTTCTCTAAGTTGGCCAAAACCTTAGTTTAGGTTCCATGCATGTTTCCTTTCAATTTCTCATGAAATTTCATTATAAATTAACTTCATTCAAAACTTATATAACTAATCTAACATGAAAAGAAACTTACCTCAAGTGACCACTTCTAATCTTCAATTTCTTCTAACTCTTTTGTTTTAGCTTCTAATCTCTCAATGAAAGATAAAGTTGATGTTTTCTACCAATTAAATAGAAAACCCATGGAGAAAAAGTGGGGAAAATCAAGGGTTGAGAGAGGTTGTAAGTGGAAGAATGAAGAGAGAAGAAAGAAAAGAGAGGGAGAGGAGGTATGTGGGGGGCAACTAAATGAGGGAGGGAGGAAGATGGCTTCCTTTTATACTTATCTCAATTATTTATTTATTTAATTAATTTTTATTGAGTTATCCAAAGCCCATTGATCCTAAAATTTTAATTGGGTCAAAATGGACCTAAAATTCTAGATTTTTGTTTCTTTTATTTTCCTTTCACTTTATACTTGAATTCTTTTCCTAAAAAAAATTATTCCATAATTCAATTCATTAATTTCACTTAAATAATTAACATTTTAGTCAAAAGTCAACTCTTAAGGTGAATTGACCAAAATGCCCCTCATCGGGTCATAATTCCTCTTTTTCAATATACCCCGTGGATCCTTATATTTTTGGGTCACTTGAATTTTTATTGTGTCAATCTCAATTAATTTTCTATTTATTTTTGGTCCTCAAGGAATCTTTAAATAGTACTAGTCACGGACTAAAAATGATACTATTCATAACTCGAAGGTTCAGGGTGTTATAGTTATGGCCCAAAAACCACAACTGGCCGGATTGAAATTTTGTCCAGAATTTCTGGACTAACTAAATCTACAATGTTAGGAACAGTGACTACAACTCACCTTTTGAATATGTTCTGGTCATAATTTCGGTTAGGCTTCTTCATGAAAGTTGTTGGTCTATATCTCAGCTTGTTGTTGGTAAAATTTCAGGTCAATTGGATCTTTCTACACTAAGTTATGGCCAAATGACCAACCACTGTTCATTTGGTCATTTTGCCCAGGCAAAATGCAGGTCACCCGGATTATGGAAAACTTTTGGTCAACTTGGTTTTGTTTTCTGGGCATGGTTTCTTCACCAAAGTTGTGCCATTATGTGTTTAGTTTTATGTTCAATTGGCCTTGCACCAATTAAACCTCTACAATTCAAGTTATTGCTACCCAAACCTGCTGGACTCATGTCCAATTCTGCAGGTCACCAAGGGCAGCCACACCAAACCCAAATCCCACTACTCAATACACTTCATTTTTTATTTAAACAGAACCAATTGGTCACTAATTGACCATTGAAGCCTATTTTCATCATCACATGGTCAAAGTCCCATTTTTCCACCCCAAACCCTAACTCAAACATTACATCCCATGCATTTTCATTTCATTTCATCAATTCACTTAGTAGATACATATTGTGAACAGCCACACTAGCATTTTAGCTCACAAAAATCATCACCATATTACTCTAACCAAGGCTGCTGAAATTTAGGGTTCACATACAAATGGTATTCAATAATTTTTCTTTGTAATTTACACTCATTCAAAGTCCTTAACATGAATTTAAAATAAAATTCATGGTTAGGTCACTAACCTCTATGGAGTGAGATTTCCCACTTGCTAGGGTTGCTCTTTTCCTTTTCTTTCTGCTCCCAAAAGAATCACCAAGATGCAAGAACACTTTTTTGTGTTGGGAGTATAGGGTTTAGTGGGGTGAGAGCTAAGGAAATCAAGCTTTGAAAAAGCTTGCTATGGTTGGCAATGGTGGATAGGTCACAGCAAAGAAGAGATGGGGAAGAAGAGTTCTTATTTTCTTTTGTTTTCCAACCCATTTGGTCTCTTTTAAACAAAGTTATGCCATGTGTCCACATTGGGTTGGTTGGGAAAACTTTAATGACATCACTATGATGTCATAATGCCATTTTCTTTCATTTTCTCTCCATTTCTTGTCTAATTAATTTCAATTAAATTTTTAACAATATTTAGTCATATTAAATGTTATATTAATTATTTATTTAACTAGACAAGTTGGCCAAAAATCATCTCTGAAGATGAAATGACCAAAATGCCCTCCGTTTGGCTTAACGAGCCAAAATTGTATGTACCAATTGAAAAATTTTTCTAAGTATTCTCTTGACATTATAATGCCATAAGAACCTCAATAACCCTTCTCTGGAGTCCCAATAATTATTTTATAATTTTTCCCCCGGGTCTAGGGCTCCTAGTTGTGAGAACCGTAACTTCTCACTAGGTTGCCCATCGCTAGGGCACCAACTCATTTAACTTGGTTGTATTTTATTTCTAAAATTTTTTCCTAAATTTTTCTTATTAATATTTGAGTTAATTATGGTTCTTCACTTTAGTTTAAATATTTTTCCGGACATTCTAGCTGTCCGGACCGACATTGGTCACTGGAACAGTAGACTGTACGGACTAGCTAAAGTGAGGATGTTACAACTCTTCCCCTCTAATAAAAATTTCGTCCTTGAAATTTACCTGATGCAAACAGTTGAGGGAACTGTTGCCTCATCATCTCTTCACTTTCCCAAGTTGCTTCTTTAGTGTTGTGGTGCCTCCAAAGCACTTTCACCAGTGGAATTTATTTATTTCTCAGTTCCTTCACTTCCCGAGCTAGGATCTGTATAGTTTCTTCTATATATGTCAAGTCCGATTGGATTTCAAACTCTTCCATGGAAATGACATGTGAAGGGTCTGAGCGATATCTTCCCAGCATAGAAACATGGAACACACTGTGAATTTTATCCAGTTCTAGTGGTAAAGCTAGCCGATAGGCCACTGGTCCCACACATTCAATGACTTCATATGGGCTAATGAACCTAGGGCTTAACTTACCCTTTCTTTCAAACCTCAGTACTTTCTTCCACGGTGAGACTTTGAGAAACACTTTATCGCCAACTGCATACTCTATCTCTTTTCTCTTCAAGTCGGCATAAGATTTCTGTCTATCTAAGGCAATCTTCAGGTTAGCTTTGATTATTTTCACTTTTTCCTCAGTCTATTTCACTAGGTCTGGTCCTACCAGCTTATCTTCGCCCAATTCAGTCCAACACACTGGGGTTCTACATTTCCTCCCATACAGTGCTTCATACGGAGCCATTTGAATGCTAGCTTGGTAGCTATTGTTATATGTGAATTCTGCCAGTGGGAGGTATCTATCCCAACTGTAACACCCCTAAGTTCGATAGTGCGTTCTACTGTTCCGGTGACCAGTGTTGTCCAGACAGCTAGGATGCCTAGAACTACACTTCAATATGAGTGAAGAGATATAAAATAATGAAATACAAGAAAAGAAAATACAAGAAAAACAAAGGAAAAATAATAGTAAAGAAATGCAATCAAGTTAAGCGAGCCAAGAACCCTAGCGATGGGTGATCACACCGGGAAGTCACGGCGTGGACCGTTGACTAGCCCTGGACCGCGGGGAACCCTGAAAAATATTTTTTGGACTTAAAGAGACATCAATTGAAGTATAAATATCATTAGAAATATCAAAGAAAAATTAATTAATTAGTATAAAGAAAAGTGAGAAATCGAAAAACGGACAAAACCCGGTGTTACCGAAAAATCTGAATACAACCGAGCAGGGCATTGTGGTCATTTGACACCCCGAGTTGTCTTTTGACCTAAATGTCCCTTAAAAATAAATAATATTATACTTGGAAAATATAATGAAAAATTAAATTAGTGGTACCTAATATAAATAGCAAAAATGGGGAGTTAAATGTGGGAAAATGAAATTTATGAATAAACTAATATTAAAGGCCCTTAGTGCTCCACTCACCCACCAAAGTGGACCACTTATTCATCAATTTGGACCAGCAGATTGTCATCTTCCTCACTTCTCAAAATTTCAGCTGTGAACCTCCATTGAAGATACTCCAAGGCCAAAGCTTAACCAAGCCATGCAACCATGATTTAGCCACATTTTTCACTAGCTTCCTTCATAAAAATTGTTCTACACCACTTGGGTAGTAGATAGGCAGCAAGAAGACCAAGTTTTGGTGAGGTTTTGAAGAATTTCCAAAGTGGTAAGTTTGTGTTTTTTATTATTGTTTAATTAAAGTTTGTAAGGATGTTATGGGTGTTTGATTTATGGAGAAATTTTTGAAGTTTGATGTTGAATGGGGAAGTGTACTTTTGGCAGCCATGGAAACACTTTGAAGGCAGTTTATTTTTGCTTGTAAATGATGAATTAAATGATTGATTAAATGTATATTGTGTAGGAAATTGTTTGGGTGATGTATACTTAGTATATGTAAATGTGAATTGTAATTTGAAGCTTGGAAATTAATGGATTGTAAATGCACTAATGCGGCAGGTTGTTGACTCTTGAAGAATGCTGGAATTCATGCTTGGTTTATGGTATATTAATGTTGACTTGTGTTGGATGTTATGGCAGTTTGAGTGTATATATGATGGTGTGAAGTTGGACATGAAAAAAAATGTTATGGTTAGGTGCTTGAATTGTTGTAATTGAGTTGAAAAATTCTGCACTTTATGGTGTTTGTTGAATGTAATTGTAAGCTGCCAAAATGACCTATAATATGTTGTAAATTATGTTTAGGTTATGGTACAACCAGAATTGACTTGAATGTTGAGTTTGGTAAGTGTTAGGAGTGATCCTTGATGTGTATGAAAGAAATGCAATAAGGCAGTTTGAGTTTTAGGCCTAGAACTTTGAGTGTGTGGCTCCAATTGGTATGAGACCAATTGGAGGTGAAACTAGGCACAAAATGTGCTAACTTTCATAAAGGAAGCTTGCCAAAATTCTGCTTACAAGGTAGATTGAAAAATGACCAAATCCGGATTAAGTGCAATTGAGGCCTGAAAATTGACCATTTGGGCAGCAGTTAGTGTTTAGGCCATAACTCACTCAAAACAAGTCCAACTGACCTGAAATTTTGACCATAAATAGTTAAGACCTATATCTACAAGTCTTATGAAGACACAAAAGCCCAGAAATGACCATAACCAAGTCAAACAGCTTGCACAAGTTCGGGTCCAAAAACTGGCCAAACCTAAAATGACCTAAAGTGACCAATTTTGGTGCAATTTGACCAGCAATAGTAAAATGACCATAACTTGGCCTACATAACTCAGAATGACCTAAACTTTTGCCCCGCGTTCCATAAGACATAGATCTACAAGTTTGTAGTTTTGACCAAAACCTGAAAACTGAGGGAACTAGGTCGTCCGGCTAGGTCAAACTAGTATCCCGGAATTCAGCAAATTGCAAGAAAATGCAAGATTCATAGAAATGAATTTGGTAACATGTACCAACCCTAAAAGACTATCGAATGTGATATATTGGTAACCTTAAAACCTAATTCACCTAGAATGCATCGAGGGTCGACATATTAGGTTGACTAAGCAAATAATAGAATTCAGTAAATTAATTATCAAGCATTATCGTTAGAGACAGTTTAATTAAGTACTGAAACACTTCAAATTGTGTTTCTTAGTTAGCAAAGACTCAGGGAAAGGGAAGGAAACACTGAGTCAAGACCAGGAGACAGATATCAGAGGTTTGTGCACAACAGTTATTTCTTTTGAATTTTTCAATTGAAATAAATTATGACTATTTGTATATTATTGTTTTCAATTATGGAAATGTGTTTGAATGGATACTTATTGCTTGAAAAGCATTGTAAATGGTTTGAAATTGTGGAAAAATTGATTTAGTGTGATTTGTGAAAATTTGAAGTTAATTATGAATTGTGTTGCCATTTTGTGAATGAATTTATGACTTTAGAAATTTATTAGATTCTCACGAATCATTTGAATAAAATGTTTGGAATTGATTTTGTGTTTATACTTAGCATGACAGTATCATATCAGTCCTTCTCCATTTATGGGGTTGTGATCGTTTATTTTCCTTCTCCATTTATGGAGTCGTGATCATTTATTTTTCTCCTTCTCTGGTTTACCAGTTGAGGTGATCGGATGAGTACTCATTATATAGCTAGCTCCCTTCCTCATTGATTTCGATTAGTGGGGTTGTGATTGCTTTATCGTGGTGTACAATGCGGCATTGATCGGAAATTTTGTGTCATGGCTTAAGTTGTGAATGAATTGGCAACACTGTATTCTTAAATCATTCGACTAAATTGTGTTATTATGCGATTTGATAATTTGTGAAATGGAGTTTAAATTCTTATTGACATTCACTGTCTTTTGAATTTAACCATGTTTTGACTATTGAGATTTATTGTGATATTGTGAATTGGAGTTTAAATTCTTTTTGACATTCACTGTCTTTTGCATTTAACTATGTTTTGATTACTGAGATTTAATGTGATATTGTGTTAAATTCCTTATGACATTCATTGTCTTGAATTTAACTATGGTTTTATGTATCCATCATTTATATTATTTATGAAAATTGATTTAAAGTTGTATTTGTTAATGTTGTGCACCACTGAGACATTGTCTCAGCGATAGCTTTCCATTGCTGTCGCAGGTAGACAGACGGACAGGGCAGCAGACTAGGCTGCTAGTGCATTCAGCGAGAGATCATCGGGTATATTGAGTATACCACATTTTGCATTTTGTACTGTAATGTATGTTCACTGTGTGTATATATTATTCTTGGTTTTGAGCAGTTGTAAATTAAAATTGTACATTGAAGTTGTAAAGTAAATTATGAGTATTTTGACTTGTAAAAATTGTATTATCTTTCTTTTATCTCAGTCTTTGAAAAATTATTGTGGATTTGAGTTGAAAAAGAAATTATGTTGTTTAACTGTTGAAGTGGAGATTTGGAAATATATTGAAGTGCTTTTTACAGGTTTTCTGAAGAACTGTTTTATCCAAAATACAGATGGCACTCTGCCAAAATTTTTACAGAAATTACTAATAGTCTAAATGTGTTAACTGTTTCAAGTCAGTTCACAAAAAGTTTTTAACACCTGTAAATAGTGCTCACCACTGTAAAATGAAGTAAGAAAAGTTTTAAAATCCCTTGTAGTGTATTTAATGGGTTATCAGTAGACAAAGTTGGTAATTCATTAGGTATACTACGGGATCATGTTATGCCTTATAGAGGGGTAGGGTGTGACACCAACTCCCCTCAAACTCAATGACACAACTCCTTAGCATATCCTCCAGGATCTATCACATAATTCACATTGTTACTATCATTTCAATTTATTAATTGTGAAAATTCAATTAGTTTCTAAGTTTACCTGGATTACTCGTTCTGACTGTCCATCCGTCTGGGGATGAAAAGCCATGTTAAAATGGAGTTGTGTGCCCAAGGCTTCTTGCAACTTTTTCTAGAATCTCGATGTAAACCTTGGGTCTCAATCAAATATGATGGAAAGTGGGATTCCATGCAGTTTAACTATCTCACTGATATACAATTCTGCTAGCTTCTCCAGTGAGTAGTCAGTCTTAACTGGCAGAAAATGTGTTGACTTCGTCAATCTATCCACTATCACCCACACTGCATCATGCTTCCTTTGGCTGAGAGGTAGACCACTAACAAAATCCATAGTGACCCGGTCCCATTTCCATTCAGGTATGCTTATAAGCTGTAGCAATCCTGAGGGAACTTGATGTTCTGCTTTAACTTGCTGACATGTCAAACACTTAGTCACATCGTCAGCTATATCTCTCTTCATACCAGGCCACCAATAATGAGGCTTCAAATCATTATACATTTTTGTGCTTCCCGGGTGCATAGCATAAACATTAGTGTGTGCTTCTTTCAGAATACTAGTCTTCAATTCCCCATCATCTGGTACACACACTCTTCCTTTGTAATACAGACACCCATCTGCTTTCACCTCATAATCAGTTTCCTTTCCCTCTGGAATTTTACCCACAATGGCCATT
Organism: Hevea brasiliensis; assembly: GCF_030052815.1. Taxonomy (NCBI): domain Eukaryota; kingdom Viridiplantae; phylum Streptophyta; class Magnoliopsida; order Malpighiales; family Euphorbiaceae; genus Hevea; species Hevea brasiliensis. The sequence continues at coordinate 42,816,212 of NC_079498.1, forward strand.
AATTTTTCATCTGCCCTCTGCCCATCTTGTATTTGCTGTAGCAGGTTTGGCCTCACTTGCAACTCAACCAAAATAGCTCCATCTTGAGCTAAGGACAGACAAGCATTTAGTGATCTTAAAGCTGTGATTGACTTCCTGCTTAAAGCATCAGCAACCATATTTTTCTTCCCAGGATGATAATCTATCACACAATCATAGTCCTTTAGGAACTCAATCCATCACCTCTGTCTAAGATTGAGCTCTTTTTGGGTGGGCAGATATTTTAGACTCTTGTGGTCTGTATAGATGTAACATTTTTCACCATATAAATAATGCCTCCATATCTTCAGTGCGAAGATAATTGCTGCTAACTCCAAGTCATGAGTAGGGTAGTTTTATTCATGTGGCCTTAACTGGCTGGAAGCATAGGCAATCACTTTCCCCTCTGACATCAACACACACCCTAGCCCATTATGCGAGGCATCATAGTAGACCACAAAGTCTTTTCCTGACACTGGTTATGTTAACACTGGTGCTTCTGTCAACATAGCCTTCAGCTCTCAAAACTGGCTTGGCACTTGTCGTTCCAGCCAAATTTCACATTCTTGTGCAACAACTTGGTCATTAGAGCAGCTATAAGAGAGAACCCCTTCACAAATCTTCTGTATTACCCAGCTAGCCCTAAGAAACTTCTGATCTCAGTTGCATTTCTAGGAGGCTTCCATTCCATCACTGCTTCAATCTTTTTGGGATCCACTCTAATCCCCTCAATTGACACTATGTGTCCAAGAAAGGAGATTTCACTCATCCAGAAGTCACACTTGGACAGCTTAGCATACAGCTTTTTTTCTCACAGGGTTTGCAGAACAATCCTCAAATGTTCATCATGTTCTTCCCTGGTCTTGGAATACACCAGAATATCATCAATAAAGACTACTACAAACCGATCTAGATATGGATGGAAGATACGGTTCATAAGGTCCATAAATGCTGCTGGTGCATTTGTTAACCCAAACGGCATCACGAGAAACTCATAGTGCCCATACCGAGTTCTGAATGCAGTTTTTGACACATCTGCATCCTTTACCCTTAACTGATGATACCCTGATCTGAGATCAATTTTTGAAAATACACCGGCTCCCTTCAACTGATCAAACAGATCGTCAATTCTGGGCAAAGGATATTTATTCTTCACAGTTACTTTGTTCAACTGCCGGTAATCAATACACAATCTCAAAGTTCCATCCTTCTTCTTCACAAACAGTACCGGAGCTCCCCATGGTGACACACTGGGGCATATGAACCCCTTATCAAGTAACTCCTGCAACTGAGTTTTCAACTCCTTCAATTCAGTGGGTGCCATCCTATAAGGAGCAATAGAAATTGGTGCTGTACCCGGCATTACCTCAATAGCAAACTCGACTTCCCTTTCTGGTGGTAAACTAGGCAACTCTTCAGGAAATACATCTGGGAAGTCTCTTACTATGGGTATATCACATAAGTTTGGCTTAGCTTGCCTAGTATCAACCACATGTGCTTGGTAAGCTTCACAGCCTTTTCTCATCAATCTTCTTGCAACTGTGGCTGAGATAACATTGGACAGGAAATCTGTCCTTTCACCCACAACAGTAATCTCATTACCCTCAGAAGTTTTCATAGAAATCCTCTTCAGTTTGTAATCAACTATTGCCTGATGATGTGATAACCAGTCCATTCCCCAAATCACATCAAACTTGTGGAAGGGCAATTCAATTAAGTCTGCCAAGAATTCATACCTCTGAATCCTCAACGGGCAACCTTTATACACCTTATTCACTACCACACTGTGGCCTAGTGGATTTCTGACTAGAATGTCTTGATCACTCTCTTCTACTGGAACCCTCTCTACGGGTAGTTTGATGCTAATGTAGGAATGAGTGGATCCTGGATCCACCAATGCATGCACAGAAGTGTTGTAGAAGGAAAACGTACCCCTGATGACATCCGGGGCATCTTGCTCCTCCTGAGCTCTGATGGCATAGGCCTGGCAGGTACTCTAGTGTCTGGCCTCTCAGCTGACTCAGATGTAGGCCTCAGTGATGGACCAGCTTCCTTAGATTTACCGAGCTTCCTACGCTTTTGTGATACAGGAGCAGGTCTGTCAACTTGTGTTGGAGAAACTGTAGTAGTCCTCTTCGGACAATTCTTGATCTGATGTTCTGTCGATCCACATCGTAAACATGCACCGGTCACTCACCAACAATCCCCCTTATGCCACTTCTGATAGTACTGACAGGCAAAAGATGCAGAGGCTGGTCCCCTAAACACCATCCCTGGAGAGCTACCCACTGATGGTGTGGACTGGCCTCTCTTAGGTGTGAACTATTGTTAAGGCCCTTGAAACTGACCCTGACCCTGTGGTGGTCTTGAACTCTGAGCAGGAGGACCTTTACTCTTCTTACTGAGAGCAGAAAATGCACTGGACTGACCTGGACCCCTCTTCTGCTGCCTTTCCCTTCTATTTTATTCATTTATTCAGACCCTTTCCACTTTTGATGCAACATCTACTAACTTAGCAAAATCTGTGATCTCCAATGCTGTGATCATGACTTTGATATTGTCATTGAGCCCTTCTTTAAACCGTCTGCACCTCTCTGCCTCAGTAGGGACTAGCTCCCTCCCATATTGGCTCAGTCTGACAAACTCACGCTCATATTCCACCACTGACAATTGCCTCTGTCTCATACTGATAAATTCTCTTCTTCGCTCTTCTAAATACACCTTGCTAACATATTTCTTCCTGAACTTTGTGAGAAAGAATTCCCAGGTAATCCGTTCAGGTTGTACCTCACTGGTTACTGTGTCCCACCACTGATATGCATCATCCTGAAGTAGGGACACAGCACCCACCAGATTCTCCTCGGGGGTGCAGTTAAGCTGTTTCAGTACTCTAATGGTTCTATCCAACCAGTTTTCTGCTGTCATGGGATCATCCTCCCTCTTCCCAAAGAAGTCTACAGCCCCATGTTTTCGCAATTTCTCTAGATGAGACTTCTGTGGTGTTGGTGGAGGTTGTGGCTGTGGTTGTGGTGGTGGAATTGCCCCCATCATTTGCTGGTAGAATTCAGTCATTTGCTGAAATAGAGCAAACTAAGGTTGAGTAGGTGCCTCAGCTGCTGGTGGAGCAGATTCTCCCCTGCCCCCAGATTCAGCCCTTGGTGGAGCACGACTCTCCACCTCTTCATCAACTGCTCTTTGTGAAGCAGGATCCATATCCTATAAGAAAACAAACAGATCTGCATCAGTGTCACCTTAACATTTACAAATGCAATGCAATGGTATGCACTCTATCTAGGCCCAGAAACGCCTAAACCAATGCTCTGATACCACTAAATGTGACACCCCTTACCCGTCCACAGTGTAGCCATGCAAGTTATGCCACTCAGTGTGCCGGAGCACCAATTCATGTTTCTATTACAATTTATCCCTTTTAATTCATTTATTTTCAATTTTTGATAAATCTGAATTTTTTCGCAAATTTTATAGAAAATCCGACAGAGTGTCGACTATAAATTGGAAAAACAGTTCTTCTGAACCTATTTAAAAACACTTTCAATATAATTTCCAAATCCAAACTCCATTATACACATTTCAAGTCAATCTCAAAATCTCAATCTCAAATCACAATGTTATTTTCAAAACTTTTCTGTTCACTTCATCACTTGAAGCATAATCATAAATATTTTTCAACATTTCATTTCTCAACATACATTATACAAAAATTTCGATAACACGAAATTTCATATATTTACATTATTACATAATTACAAGAGTTGATAGTTATAATCCCAAAACTAATACATAATAGAAAATGCAAAATACAAAATGCTACCCAAAATCCTAATGTCTTACCATATGCAGTGCAGATGTGAGGTGACTCTGAACCCTGGATGCAGCTCTGAAGGCTCACCCTGTCTGATGTTCGCTGGGCTCCCCAGCTAGGTCTCTAGTACCTGCGCATGGAAAAAGCGACGCGCTAAGTAATTCTGCTTAGTGGTGACAATATAAAATAAAATAAAATAAAAAGCAGAATGTATGTTACATTTTTTTTAGTAGACTTAATTTCTGATATTATTTGCAATGTTATTCAAATAAAATTTGGTAAGGTTTATTATCATTGCCCGAGTAACCTATATTAGTCGACTGGACTGGATAAACAGGTAAACTGGCACTGGGTATTAAGTACCTCGGACCATCACACCATCGATCACATTGTGTCTCCCGGTGTGCAACAGAACAGCTAATAAGCTGTAATAATTATCAGGGTTAAAACCCAAGTATATCAACTCAAATAACATAGCCAAAGACTATTATGTCACAGAATGGCATGGAAAGCCATGAAACACAGAATGGCGTGAAACCATATGCAGTACTGCTAACAGAACCCTATTGGCATGCCAAGCTATCCAAACCAATCTTTTTAGGTATACTAGGGCATATTACACTTTTAAATTTCACAATTTTTGAATTTCAAGTTTGAATGTTACTATTCATTTCATTAGTCAACTAAAATGTTGACTTTTGCATTGACAATAGGTATATTGGTTTAAATATCATCAATATACCACATTTTGCATTTTAAACTTACTGGTATTGGTTGCCAATACCATTCTAAGCTTAATGCTAATTGGATAGAATTTTCAGTTTTTATGCTTTGTCTTTACTGTTCCATTAGTCATTTTTGTAGTGGGAATTTGGCAAACTGATCAACATGAAAGTTGTTCCTTATTTTGTCTAGTTGCATTTTCGTTTTTGAATCACTCCATTTGGAGTTTTGTAGCTCTAGTTATGGCCCAAAAACCACAACTGGCCGGATTGAAATTTTGTCCAGAATTTCTGGACTGACCAAATCTATAGTGTTAGGAACAGTGACTGCAACTCACCTTTTGAAAATGTTTGGTTCATAATTTGGGTTAGGTTTCTTCATGAAAGTTGTTTGTTTATATCTCAGCTTGTTGCTGGTAAAATTTCAGGTCAATTGGACCTTTCTACACTGAGTTACAGCCAAATGATTAAACACTGTTCATTTGGTCATTTTGCCCAGATAGAATGCAGGTCACCCGGATTAGGGCAAACTTTTGGTCAACTTGGTTTGGTTTTCTAGGCATGGTTTCTTCACTAAAGTTGTGCCATTATGTGTATATTTTCATGTCCAATTGGCTTTGCACCAATTGAACCTCTACAATTCAAGTTATTGCTGCCCAAACCTACTGGACTCATGTCCAATTTTGTAGGTCACCAAGGGCAGCCACACCAAACCCAAATCCCACTACTCAACACACTTCATTTTTTATTTAAATAGAACCAAATGGTCACTAATTGACCATTAAAACCTATTTTCATCATCACATGGTCAAAGTCCCATTTTTCCACCCCAAACCCTAACTCAAACATTACATCCCATGCATTTTCATTTCATTTCATCAATCCACTTAGTAGATACATATTGTGGGCAGCCACACTAGCATTTTAGCTCACAAAAATCATCACCATATTACCCTAACCAAGGCTGCCAAAATTTAGGGTTTACATACAAATGGTATTCAACAATTTTTCTTTGTAATTTACACTCATTCAAAGTCCTTAACATGAATTTAAAGTAAAATTCATGGTTAGGTCACTAACCTCTATGGAGTGAGATTTTCCACTTGCTAGGATTGCTCTTTTCCTTTTCTTTTTGCTCCCAAAAGAATCACCAAGATGCAAGAACACTTTTTTATGTTGGGAGTATAGGGTTTAGTGGGGTGAGAGCTAAGGAAATCAAGCTTTGAAAAAGCTTGCTATGGTTGGCAATGGTGGATAGGTCACGGCAAGGAAGAGATGAGGAAGAAGAGTTCTGATTTTCTTTTGTTTTCTAGCCTATTTGGTCTCTTTTAAACAAAGTTATGCCATGTGTCCATATTGGGTTGGTTGGGAAAACTTTAATGACATCACTATGATGTCATAATGCCATTTTCTTTCATTTTTCTCCATTTCTTATCTAATTAATTTCAATTAAATTTTTAATAACATTTAGTCATATTTTATGTTATATAAATTATTTATTTAATTGGACAAGTTGGCCAAAAATCATCTCTGAAGACGAAATGACCAAAATGCCCTCCGTTTGGCTTAACGAGCCAAAATTATCTGTACCGATTGGAAAATTTTTCTAAGTATTCTCTTGGCATTCTAATGCCATGAGAACCTCAATAACCCTTCTCTGGAGTCCCAATAATTATTTTATAATTTTTCCCCCGGGTCTAGGGCTCCTAGTTACGAGAACTGCAACTTCTCACTAGGTTACCCATTGCTAGGGCACCGGCTCATTTAACTTGGTTTTATTTTATTTCTAAAATTTTTTCCTAAATTTTTCTTATTAATATTTAAGTTAATTATGGTTCCTCACTCTAGTTTAAATATTTTTCCGGACATTCTAGCTATCCGGACTGACATTGTTCACTGGAATTGTATACTGTACGGACTAGCTAAAGTGAGGATGTTACAGGCAATGGTGGTAACAAGGCCTCCAGGCACTATGTGCCCGGTAGGCTGATGGCAAAGGCATCAGAGATGGTTGCACAAGAAAAAGCCAGTGCTGCACCACTGCCCGGTGACCATGAACCATAGGAAAAATAGCTCACTGGTATTGACAAAGCCAAGGCTGTCGCCACGGCCTATGATGGTGTGGGTGGCAAACCGATGCATGTACCGTAATGCTGGACTAGTGATGCCCATTGATTTGGATTTTCTGGAATTTTAGGGCTCTGTGTTTGGTGTAATGGAATCCCAAAAGTTGATGTTGTTGTGCAGCATGCAGTTCCTTGGGATTTCTTGGTGGCCGGTATTGTCAAAGCTGAAGATGGCGTTGAACTCGTCCATATTCATTACCCGGTCTACACTAAGTAGGCAAAACTCAATTCTGCCCCTATCTTCCCTATCGGTGGGCCATAAGTTGGCCTTGAAGCTACCCAAAAATTCCAGCGTTGTGTGTTTGTAAGCCAAAAATTGGAATTGGGCGAACCTTGTCCACCCAATGCTGTCAAGTAGCCCATTGATTTCTTCTTGCAACCCGATTTGCTCTAAAAGCAGAAAATCTATGCATTTGGTGGAGGATATTTTTCAGGCATGAAGTCGGGTGCACATTGCTTTGTGAGCATCATCTCGAAATCCCCAAGGAATACAGATTTCGGGTTATGGAGCGAGTTGTGGCTGTGGTTGCTATGGATGAGGGGCTTGTTGAGATGATTGGGGTGTGGCTACCCTCGTTCTTGGGCATTGGGTTGGAGGCTAGGGTGGAGAAGGTGAGGATTCTCTTCTTTGTCTTAAAGAAGAGCCAATCCTCCTCGCAGATCTCTTCACAGGAGCCATGGGTGTGTTTTTGGGAAGGAGAAGAGTATGATTTTGGTGAAGGGAGATGAGATTTGAGAGGTTTTTATAGGCTAGGAAGGGAGTAGATAAAGGGTTTTGTGTTTATGAAGGGTTTTAATGCTAGGGGTGTATTTAAAGAGCCATTAAGACTCTTCATTTCACACGTTTCACGACCTAGGAGTCACGTTTGTGATGAAATACACGGGTCGTGTATCACTACACGGGTCCCAACATGTAGGGCCGTGTAAATTTCTGCCTTAAACTTTTGAAATCCGTCGTAGTAAGCGGCCCGTGTAAATCAGCTATGGGACCCGTGTAACTTCCTATCTCTCGGGTTACTTTACTGGATATGTTACACGGCCCATGTAAAATTCAAGGAGCCCCGTGTAACCTTCTGTCTCTCAGTTATTCTGCTAGATACATTACACGGTCTGTGTAATTTGGGATATGGACCCGTGCAAATTTCTATCTCCTGAAGGGTCGAGATTGCATGAAATTTATGGACTTCTAGAAAGTTACACGGGGCGTATACTACCAGTACACAACCCGTGTACTTTTTTGATTTTTCAAATCTTTGGCAGATGAAAAATTTTATCATCATAACACATGAAATGGATGCAAAGATTAACAATAGAGTTACTTTCCCGGTTTTGTTCAATTTTCCTTTTTGTGGTTTTGACTTGGTGATTCCCTTCCTCTCTTGATCTCTATTCCCTTTTTCAAAAATCCTATAAAATGAAATGCTAATGAGTACGAAACAAAAATTCAATATTGAAGAAAAAGAAAAGAAGAAAGGTTCAGAAAAATCTTGGGTTGCCTCCTAAAAAGCGCTTGTTTATAGTCTTTAGCTAGACTTTATTGTTTATGGTCTGTCAGTAGGAGGATTGAGAATGCAATTTACTCCTGTTTCTATGGGTTCTCCCTGAAAGTAAGGCTTCAGCCTTTGCCCATTGACCTTGAATGCGCCTGAGGTTTCACTCCATACCTCTACTGCTCCATGTGGGAAGACTTGGGTAGCCTTGAAAGGTCCGGACCATCTTGATTTCAACTTCTCTGGAAAGAGTTTCAATCTAGAGTTGAATAAGAGGACAAGATCTCCTTCTTTTATCTCTTTCCTTGTAATGCACCTGTCATGCCATCTTTTGGTTTTATCCTTAAAGATTTTGGCATTTTCATATGCATCTTGTTGGATTTCTTCCAACTCATTCAGTTGTAAGAGCCTTTTTTCACCAGCAGCTTTGAAGGTCAAAGTTTAGTACCTGAATTGCCCAGTAGGCTTTATGCTCAATTTCAACAGGGAGATGGTATGATTTTCCATAAACCAGTCGGAAGGGTGTTGTGCCAATTGGGGTTTTATAAGCTGTGCGGTATGCCCATAGTGCATCATCTAGCTTCATGCACCAGTCCTTCCTGGATCTGTTTACAGTTTTCTCTAGAATTTGCTTTAGTTCCCTATTTGATATTTCTACATGACCGCTAGTTTGAGGATGATAAGGTGTGGCCACCTTGTGAGTCACTCCATACTTTTTCAGTGGTGTTTTGAATTATTGGTTGCAGAAGTGGCTTCCTTCATCACTTATTATCACTCGTGGTGTGCCAAATCTTGTGAAGATGTTCTTCTTAAGGAACTTGGTGACCACCCTAGCATCGTTTGTTGGTGTTGCAATAGCTTCTACCCATTTTGACACATAATCAACTCCAACCAGAATATACTTGTTTCCACGGGAAGAGGGGAATGGGCCTATGAAGTCTATTTCTCATACATCAAACAATTCTATCTCAAGTATACCATGCAGTGGCATTTCATTCCTTCTTGAACTGTTACTTGTTCTTTGGCATTGATCACAACCTAGCACAAAGGATCTTACATCCCTAAACAAATGTGGCCAGTAAAATCCTGCTTGCAAAATCTTGGCTACAGTCTTTGAAGTGCCGAAATGTCCTCCATTTAGTGATGAATTGTGACACCCCTTACCCGTCTATAGTATAACCGAGTAAGATATGTCACACAGTGTACCGGAACACCCTATTTTATTTCAATCATTTTTATCCTTCCTAATTTATTTCTTTCATAGTTATAAAGTATAATTCATGAAATATCATTCATTGAAGTCATTTATTGAAATCATAATTTTATTTGAGGTTTCACAAATTTTATAGAAAATTCGACAGAGTACTGACTAAAAATGGATAAAACAGTCCTTCGGAACCTATGAAAAACACTTCTAAAATTTTCAATCAATCCCAAACTCCATTTCATCAACAAAATCTCAATATTTCTCAAATATACTCCCATTTCTCATCATTTTATTTCATAGGATATTCATGTACAAGTCATAAATAAATATTCACTTTTTCATTCATAAACATAATTTTCATTATTTACATTGATAACAAAATATATTACATGAGTCTCAATTTCATATGAGAAAATAAAAGTTAATTACAAAATACCCAAAATAAAACCTAGTGTCCTACCAATGCACTGATGTCGGTGAGGTGACAAGGACACTATGCAGATATGCAGAAGGTCTCACCTAGTTTGTGGTCTACTGGGCTCTCGGTCGGTCTCTCCAGAACCTACACGTGGCAAAAAGCAACGCGCTAAGCAATAATGCTTAGTAGTGCCAATAATAAAATAAAAAGATATAACATAAAGTAAATAGGCAGTGCATGTTTTGATGTATTATGCAGATAATTTTTCGATCATTATTAGTAATCTTATTTATTATGTACCTGTTCTATTCATTATTTCATTAAATTTGTTCACTTTCATTTATGGTTGCCTAAGTAACCTATACTGAATGACTGGACTGGATAAATGGGTAAACTGGCACTGGGTATCAAGTACCTCGGGCCGTCACACCATTGGTCAAATATGTATCTCCGGGTGTGCAATAGAACAGCTAATGAGCTGTAATAACATTAGGCACAAGGCCAAGTCTCAACACAATGTCAAAATGGCTAAAGGCCATAAAATCACAGAATGGCATAATGCCATGTTCAGTACTGCTAACTGAACCTTATTGGCATACCAACCTATCCAAACTAATCTTGCTAGGTGTACTAGGGCATGTTACAATTTTAAATTGTACAATTCTTGAAATTTAAGTTTAGGTGTTACTATTCATTTCATTAGTCAACTAAAATGTTGACTTTTGCATAGACAATAGGTACATTGGTTCTAATACTCCCAACATACCACATTTTGCATTCTAAAATTATTGGTATTGGTTGCCAATGCCATTTCTAAGCTTAGTGTTAGTTATTCAAAATTTTCAAATTTTAAGCCTCTTATTTACTGTTCCATTGGTTATTTGTACAGTAGGAATTTGACAAAATTATCTTCATGAAAGTTGTTCCTTATTTTGTCTAGTTACATTTCCTTTTTTGAATCACTCCATTTGGAGTTTTGTAGCTTAAGTTATGGACTAAACACCATAACTGGCCGGATTGGACATAATCCAAAATTCTGGGCAAAACTGGTTCTGCCAGATTTGATAACCTAAGTTTGGTTAGCAATTTGACTAGGTTATGATTAGAATTTGGATTTGTGTTCTTCATGAAAGTTGTAGGTCTATGTCTCAGCCTTCTGCTGGTAAAATTAAAGTCAATTGGACCTTTATACACTGAGTTATGACCAAATGAATAAATACTGTTCATTTGGTCATTTTGCCCAAGCAGAATGCAAGTCACCCAAATTAGGGCAATTTTTAAGCCAACTTGTTTTGGATTTCTGGGTAGGGTTTCTTCACCAAAGTTGTTCCATTATGTGTCTAGTTTCATTTCCAATAGGCCTTGCACTAATTAAACCTCTACAACTCCATTTATAGCTGCCCAAACAAGCTGGACTCACTTCCAGACCTGCAGGTCACCCAAGGTAGCTCACCCAAACTCAAATCTCAAGCTACAACTCACTTCAATTCCTCATCATACACAGCCAAATGGTCACTAATTGACCATTTAAACTTTCATTTACCAACATATGAACAAAGTCCAAGTTTTGTGCCCCAAACCCTAACTCCAACATTTCTCAAATCATGTAAACATATGCCAATCAATTTATTCATCACAATTACTCATCAATATCACTAATAAACATAACTAATTCCATCAAAACCATTAATTTTGCTCTTATTCCTATGGCTATCAAAAATTTAACTTCTCCCATACTTCATATTTTCTTCAATTTTCATGTCATACTAGCTTGTTTCAACATGCATATAACACCTAAAGAAGAGAAATGAGGTAATTATGGCACTAACCTTGTAACATCCTCCCGGTAGCAATTCCGCACAGTCTACTGTTCCGGTGACCGGTGTCGGTCCGGACAGCTAGAACTTCTGGAAAAAAAATATTTAAACTAAAGTGAAGAACCATAATAACTCAAATATTAATGAGAAAAATTTATTAAAAATTTTAGAAATAAAATACAGTTAAGTCAAATGAGCCGGTGCCCAAGCGATGGGTAACCAGAGGGAAGTTGCGGTTCTCGCAACGAGGAGCCCTAGACCCGGGGGAAAAATTATAAAATAATTTTTGGGACTCCAGAGAAGGGTCATTGAGGTTCCTATGGCATTAGAATGCCAAGAAAATATTTAGAAAATTTTTTCAATCGGTACAGACAATTTTGACCCGTTAAGCCAAACGGAGGGCATTTTGGTCATTTCGCCTTCAAAGGTGATTTTTGGCCGACTTGTCCAGTTAAGTAAATAATTAATATGACATAAAATATGAAGAAATATTGCTAAAAATTAAATTAAAATGTGGTAGAAAAGAAAAGAAAAGAAAAATGAAGGAAATTAGGGATAATGACATCACATTATGTCATTTACATACCCTCCACCAATCACCATTCAATAAGTCTTTTTTTTAAACAATTAAAAGAGACAAATGGACTCAAAATTCTGCTGTTTCCTTCTTCTTCTTCAGCCAAAACGTGAATCTCTCCCTCTTCTCCCTCCATTGATTTTCAAACAAAAGCTTCATTTCTCATGCTTCCTCACCATATTTCCTCAAGACCCCAACACTAAAATGAATCCTTGGACCTAGAGGAAGTGTTTGGCAGCCAAGAGAGTACAAGAAAATGAAGATTTAACTTGGAGAAATCTGCCCTACAAGAGGTTAAAGTGAGGTTAGTGCCTACTTATATATATACTTCTTTGATTCCATGTTAGAAGCTTGAAATAAGTGAGAAATTGTAAATTAGATGAATAAAAGTTAAGTGTATGCATCCCTTGAATTTTTGGCAGCCCTAAGGAAGGATGAGTTTGATTGTTTTAATGAATTTAGAGTGGATAGAAATGATGTTTAAGGTATGAATATGCATGGATGTTGAACTAGTGTGCTAATTGAGGTTTATGGGCAAATTGAATTGGACATTAGGGTTTTGAGAAGTGAAAAATTGAATTGGCTTATGAAATTGTTAGAGCACATTTTAATGGTCAATTAGTGACCATTTTAGGTAATTTGACCATATTATGGACTGAAAAATAGGATTGCAAAGTGAAGTTGTAGGCTGCCCTAGGACAGCAGCAGAGGGACTGAAAATTCAGTCCACTTGCACTGCCATAACTTTGGCTGTGTAGGTCCAATTGATGTTTGGCCAATTGGATATGAAACTAGGCTTATAATGGCACATTTTTGCTGAAGAAACCATGCCCAAAAGACCAAAGCAAGAGGACCAAAACTTGGCCCCAATCCGGATACCCTGCAAACAGCCCCTGCAGAAATGACCAAATGAACAGTAACTGTTCATTTGGCCATAACTCACTGTAGATTTGGTCAATTGACCTGAAATTTTTACAGAAACAAGTTAAGACATAGACAAACAACTTTCATGAAGAAGCCTACCCCAAATTATGACCAGAACCTAATCAAATCATTGAGCAAAGTGAAGTTTACTGTACTGAGATTTCCAGAATTTTCATTTGAGCAGCAATGTTTGGAGGACTATAACTCTCTCTAGAAAACTCGGATTTATGTGATTCTTGAACCGATGGAAACCTAAGGCATAGTAGAACATTTCATGTGAAGAAAGTTAGACCAAATTATGAACTTAACTTGGTCAAATTACTGACCAAAGTTGGACCAAAATCTGTCAAAACCCAAAATTTCAGCATGAATAGTACACGTGAACAGTAAACTTATTTTGGCCATAACTTGAGCTACAAAATTCCAAATGGAGTGATTCAAAAAAATAAATTCAACTAGACAAAATAAGGAACAACTTTCATGTTTACCATTTCCTCAAATTCCCACTGTAGAAATATCAAATGGAACAATAAAGATGAAGCACCAAATCTGAAAATTTTGTTCAATTAGCATTAAGCTTAGAAATGGTATTGGCAACCAATACCAACAAGTTTTAAATACAAAATGTGGTATGTTTGGGGTGTTAAAACCAATGTACCTATTGTTTATGCAAAAGTCAACATTTTAGTTGACTAATGAAATGAATAGTGACATGAAAACTTGAAATTCAAAAATTGTGAAACTTAAAAATGCAAAATGCCCTAGTAGGCCTAATGTGATTGGTTTGGATAGTTTGACATGCCAATAGGGTATTGTTTTAGCAGTACTGCGAAAGGCTTTATGCCTGTATTCATGGCTTTTATGCCCGTATTCATGGCTTTTATGCCCGTATGCATGGCTTTTATGCCCGATTATGTGATATCATGACTTTTTAGCCATACTGACTGCATACATGGTTGATGTTCTGCGTCCCATAGTATGACGGCCCGAGGCACCGCGGTGTCCAGTGCCAACGACCCGTTATCCAGTCCAGTCGTCCAGTATAGGTTACTTGGGCATGGAAAAGTATAACTGTGATTGAACTTATTATTAAAGAAAATACGAAAATTAAGTATCAAGAATGATTACAAAAATACAAAGAAGCTCAAGATCATGAAGAAAATAATTAACGAAATGCATGAAGAAGTTAATATCATAAAACATGATTAGCCCTCAACTAAACAATAAGTTAGTAATTATTCATTTCTTATGAACACAATAGCAAGGAAATTATTATTTTTATTTGCATATTATATTTTCTTGTATTATTTGCACCACTAAGCTTTATGCTTAGCGCGTCGCTTTTGCAACGCGTGAGTGCTCAAGATTTGGACAGAGGGCCCAGTAGACCACAGTTCGGTAAGGCGGTTCACGATTACGCATAGTGTCCGTGTCACCTCACCATCCACAGTGCATTGGTAGGACACTAGATTTCATTTTGACATTTTGTAACTAATTTCTATTTTCTCATATGTATTTGAACTTATGGAATGTATTTTGAGGTTCATGTAAATAATGAAAAAATCGTATTAATGAATGTAAAAGTGAATGTTTATCTATGATTTATACATGATATCACATGAGATGAATGATTGACAAATGAATGGTGAAAAATGTTGAGATTTTGATATTGAAGTTTGAGAGTGATGAGATGATTGAATATGATCATAGGAAGTGTTTTTCACAGGTTCCGAAGAACTGTTTTCTCCATTTTTAGCCGGTACTTTGCCGGATTTTCTATAAAATTCTCGAAACCTCAAATAAATTATAATTTCGATAAATGGCTTAAATAAATTATATTTCACAAGTTATATTCAAAAGGAAGAATAAAAATGAATTAAGATAAAATAGAGTGCTCGGCACACTAAGTGGCATAACTTACTCGGCTACACTGTAGTCGGGTAAGGGGTGTCACAAACCTTGACTTGGCTCTTTCTTCTTCTTGCAAACTTCAAGTTTTCTTCAATCTTTCACTTTAATCTTCTTATCATAAGCAAATATGAAGTTTTTGTTTTTAGGACTAACTAATTTATGGAGATTTTGCAAGGATTTAAAGCTTGAGAAGGAAAAGAAAAATGGAGGAAAGGATAATGAGTGGTTCGGCCAAAGAGAAAGTGGAAGAGAATCTCATTGTTTTCTTTCATTTTCTGCCCCATTTATTCATTTTAAATGGGTTATGCCATGTGTCACCATGTGATTGGGTGGAGGCACACTAATGACATCATGTGATGTCATAAATTCCCAATTAATTCTTTTTTTTTCTTTTCTTTTCTACTCATTTTCAATTCAATTTTTATTAATATTTATTCACATTTTATTTCATAATAATTATTTATTTAACTGGACAAGTCGGCCAAAAAATCATCTCTGAAGACGAAATTACCAAAATGCCCTCCGTTTGGCTTATTGAGCCAAAATTGTCTATACCGATTGAAAAAATTTTCTAAGCATTTTCTTGGCATTCTAATACCATAGGAACCTCAATGACTCTTCTCTAGAGTCCCAAAAATTATTTTATGAATTTTTCCCTGGGTCTAGGGCTCCTAGTTGCAAGAACCGCAACTTCTCACTGGGTTACCCATCACTAGGGCACCGGCTCATTTAACTTGGTTGTATTTTATTTTTAAAATTTTTCCTAAATTTTTCTTACTAATATTTGAGTTAATTATGGCTCCTCACTTTAGTTTAAATGTTTTCCAGACATTCTAGCTATCCGGACTGACACTAGTCACTGGAACAGTAGAATATACAAAATTGCTATAGTGAGGATGTTACATGAATGGCAGTGATAAATGATACTTTCCATATCTTCCTCTGGTATGCACCTTCTTATCAGCCCATCATTACATCTCTTGTACAGTAGTGGTTCCTCCCATAAGTAATATCTCACATCATGTAAGAATTTCTTCCTTTGCTGATAAGTCATATTTGGAGGTAGTACCCTGCATACAAGAAATTAAAAAAGTCAGCATATCACGGAACTTTGGAGAATGCAAGTAATTGCTCATCAGGAAATGAATCGTCAATTGGCAAATATTCAAAATCTTCCATATACTCCAATTTTAGTCTGGAAAGATGGTCAGCTATTACATGTTCAGATCCATTTTTGTCTTTTATTTCAAGGTCAAATTCTTGCAGGAGTAGAATCCATCGAATCAGTCTTGGTTTTGCTTCCTTTTTGTTCATAAGGTACCGGATTGCAGCATGATCTGTGAATACAATGACTTTTGACCCAATGAGGTAAGATTTGAATTTGTCCATTGCAAATACCACTGCTAGGAATTCCTTCTCTGTGGTAGCATAATTGATTTGCGCATCATCTAATGTCTTGCTAGCATAATAAATAGCATGGAGCTTTTTATCCTTTCTTTGCCCAAGCACTGCTCTAACTGCAAAGTCACTCGCGTCGCACATCACCTCGAATGGTAGCTCCCAATTCGGCAGCTACATTATTGGTGCTGATATCAGGGCCTCTTTTATCCTATTAAAGGAAACAAGGCAATTTTCATCAAAATCAAAAGGAACATCTTGACTTAACAAGTTAGTAAGTGGCTTAGCTATTTTGGAAAAGTCCTTGATAAATCTTCTGTAGAATCCTGTATGTCCCAAAAAGCTTCGCACTCCCTTGACTGATGTTGGTGGTGGCATGTTTTCAATGATCTCAATTTTTGCCTTATCTACTTCAATTCCTCTTTCTAATATCAAATGTCCCAGATCTATTCCTTCCTTTACCATGAAATGGCATTTTTCTCAATTTAGGACCAGGTTTGATTCTTCACATCTTTGCAACACCTTAGATAAATCAGCTAGGCAATCATCAAAAGTAGTTCCATAGACAGAAAAATTATCCATAAAAACTTCCATGATATCTTCAATATAATCAGAAAAGATAGCCATCATGCATCTTTAAAAGGTAGCAAGGGCATTACAAAGACCAAAAGGCATTCTCCTAAATGCAAATGTTCCATAGAGACAAGTGAATGTTGTGTTTTCTTGGTCTTTTGGGTGAATAGGAATTTGAAAGAATCCCGAATACCCATCTAGGTAACAGAAATAAGAGTGTTTTGCTAATCTTTCTAACATTTGGTCAATGAAGGGGAGAGGGAAATGGTCTTTTCTGGTGGCACTGTTCAATTTTCTATAATCTATGCACATTCGCCAACCAGTGACTACTCTAGTAGGGATTAGTTCATTGCTTGCATTTTTTATAACAGTTGTCCCACCTTTCTTAGGAACTACATGTACTGGACTAACCCATTTACTATCAGAGATTGGGTATATGATACTTGCATCTAGAAGTTTTAAATTTTCTTTCTTAACTACCTCTTTCATGTTTGCGTTAAGTCTTCTTTGGTCTTCGATTGTGGGTTTACTGTTTTCTTCCATGGGCATCCTATGCATGCAAATCGACCCTTCAGGTCTTCTATTTTATACCCTAATGCTTTGCTATGGATCCTAAGTTCTCTTAACAATTTTTCCTCTTTTAACTTAGACAGGCTAGCATTGATTATAACAGGATATTTAGAATTTGAGTCCAGAAATGCATACCTTAGTGAAGATGGGAGAGGTTTAAGCTCTACCTCTTTGGCATTTTCCTAGAGCTTACCTTCGGTTTGTTCCTCCTTCAAATCCTCCATCTCGGAAGCCTTAGCTAAGGGTAGGGGTGGAGGAGCTACCAACTGTTGTGCACATATTGCTATTTCTGAATTTTCATCATCCACTATGTGGCTGCGCACAATACATGCTTCAAGAGGATCTTTAGGATGTGTCTTATGAAACTCCTCTTTAACTTGTTCATCAATTATGTCAACCTTGAAGCATTCATCAAGTTCAAATTTGTGTTTCATTGTGTCAAACAAGTTGAACTCCACTTCTTCTTATCCTACCTTGAGGGTTAATCGCCCATTTTTGACGTCTATGATGGCTCCGACAGTTGCCAAGAATGGTCTTCCTAAGATGATAGGAATTTGGACATCTACTTCCATCTCAAGGACAACAAAGTCTACTGGAATGAAGAATTTGCCCACTTTGATAGGGATATCCTCAAGTATTCTTACAGGACATTTAATGGATTGATCAGCCAATTGCAATGAGATTGTTGTGGGTTTCAATTCCCCGATCTCCAGCTTTTTGCATATTGATAGAGGCATTAGACTGACACTTGCCCCAAGATCGCAGAGGGCCTTGTCTATTTTCTTGTTACCAATGATACAGGGTATGGAGAAGCTTCCTGGATCCTTTAACTTTGGAGGCAATTTGTTTTGCAGAATGGCACTGCATTCCTCTATTAGAGCTATTGTTCCACAGTCTTCTAGCTTCCTTTTCTTTGATAGAATTTCCTTAAGAAATTTGGCATAAGATAGCATCTGAGAAAGTGCTTCAGTAAAGGGGATGTTAATGTAAAGTTTCTGTAAAACTTTCAAAAACTTCCCAAACTGTTTGTCCAGTTTGGCTTTCGGAAATCTCTGAGGAAAAGGTAGGGGAGGCTGGTATGGTTCTGGTAATTTCTTTGTCTTCTTTGCTTCCTCTTCCTAATCTTTCTTAGCTTCTTCCTCCTTTTTCTCTGCTTGGTCTTTAGATTTTTCTATGGTTTCCTCTGTCGATTCTACCTCTGGTTGTACTAGAGTTCTCCCACTCCTCAGTGCAACTGCCTCGTAATGCTCCCTTGGGTTCATTTCTGGTTGACTGGGCAGTTTGCCAGCAGCCTCACCTGAAGAACTTGCTTGCTGAGCGATTTGATTCTCTAGCAACTTGTTATGGGTAACAAGTTGGTCCATTCTGGAAGTCAGTTGTTTAATCAATTCAGTTTGTTGTTGTTAAGCTGCTAGGAATCCTTCCATTATGGTTTCCATGGTCATTTTTGGTTCAGGTTGTTGAGGTTGGAGAGGTAGTGGTGGCTGTGCAAAGTTCTGACCTCTATTTTGAAATGCAGGGGGTGCTGGAGGTTTGTACCCTTGTTGCTTGTTTATTGGCTAGTTCTGCTGATTGGACCATGAGAAATTTGGGTGGTTTCTCCATCCAGGGTTGTAAGTATTTGAATACGGATTGTTTGGCTGCCTCTAGTTTAAGTTTTCTCTATTATTCACATAGTTCATCTGTTTTGTAGGTTCGTTGAAATTGTTGTATTCTGAATTCATGTATCATCCTTCATAGCTACCCTCAGGTTGACTATTTGTACCAACTGCATTGGCTTGCATTCTTTCGAGTTTCTTTGTGAGCTGATCAAACTGGCCATTTATCATGCTTAGGGCATCTACTTCCAAGACCCCTGTAGTTCTTCTTGCATTTCCTCTTTCATTTGACCACTCATAAATATGGTATGCAACCTTTTCTAGAAGTTCAAGTGCTTGTGGCACTGTTTTCTCCATTAGATCACCCTCTGCAGTTGAATCAACTGTGCTCCTTGTAGAGGGTAGTAATCCATTATAAAAACTTTGCACCAATAGCCAATCTTCTATGCCATGGTGTGGACATTCCCTCTGCAGGACTTTATATCTTTCCCATGCATCATAGAGTGATTCTCCTTCCTTTTGTCTGAAGGTGTTGAGCTCAAGCTTCAGCTTTGCAGTCTTTGCAGGTGAGAAATACTTTGTTAAAAAAGCTTGAAAGAGGTTTTCCCAGGTGCTGAATGTTCCAGCCGGTTGAGAAAGTAACCACTTCCTTACTCTGTCCCGAACGGAGAATGGGAATGCTCTGAGTCTTATTGCTTTATCAGACACTCCATTCATCTTGAATGTATCACATAGGGCAAGAAAGCAATGGAGGTGATAGTGTGGGTCCTCTGTTGGTGAACCTGCAAACTAGGTTTGTTGAATCATTTGGAGCCATGCTAGTTTTAATTCAAAGTTGTTGGCTTCCACTATGGGTCTAGTGACACTGAGCTAAAATCCTTGGACAGATGGAGCTCCGCAATCTCTCAAGAGTCTTAGTCTATCATTCTTATCGGCCATGGTTGGGATTTCAGGATCTCCTTAACCGTGCTCTTGATGTTTCCTTTCCCTCCTGATGGCTTTCAGAGTTCTGTCTATTTTTTGATCACAGTCTAAAATTTCTTCTGGCTTTATTCTGGTCATATATCAGATTAGGCACCTGAAAGAAAAGAGAAGAAATACAACTAGTAAAATAAAATTGAATAATAAATATAATTTCCTAAATCAGCTAAATCGCGTATCGCTTAATATTACTAAAACCAAAATTCCCCGGCAACGATGCCAAAAACTTGTTTCGCTATTTTGCAATCACTGCAAGTGCATGTATCACTAACAAGTAATAAAGTGATAAGTAGAGTATCGTTCCCACGAGGAATTTTGTTTAGCAAGTACCAATCTACACAGAAATCTTGACTGTCTAGGTAATCGAATACTTTGAGAATGAAGTTTGTTAACTTTAAACACTAAAATGGTAAACTTAAAATGAAATGATTTATTTGAAGCAATTCTGGAATTAAGATTTCACACTTGAATCTTACTAGGGATGTTATCTTGTTTATTTACTGAATTGAAGATCGTTTTCCTTGATGGAAATCAGTCCTAAGTTCTCCTAAATCCTCTCTCAAGGCATCTAGGGTGTATTCTAATTAACTCGAACCCTACTTTCGTGGTGATCAAATTAATTAAAATCTTTTAAGACCTTTGACCAATTTTTAGGTTCCACAAAGGTATCAGCCTATGTCTAGGTCAGAATTCCTAGGTTCAAGATCTTGATTTTCTAATGTTAATCTTTACCTTTTAGTCCTTCAATTAACATCTACAATCATAACTAAGTGGGTACCAACACATAGCATGCATTAAGATCGCAAGAAATTAAATCAACAAACGAATCTCAAATCCAATAAATAAAACTCAATGTTCATCCATAATAATAATTACAAGGGCTACTCTCCCAAATCCAGAATAAGAAAACTACTCACTCATGGTGAGTTCAGCAAATGTCATGATAAAAAGTAAAAACAATAGAAAGAGAGTTATGCAGAAGAAATAAAATAATAAAAATCTAACAAAGGAGATGAAACGAAGGAACCAAAGAGAGTTTGCAGCT
The DNA here is from genome assembly GCF_030052815.1 of Hevea brasiliensis. Classification (NCBI taxonomy): domain Eukaryota; kingdom Viridiplantae; phylum Streptophyta; class Magnoliopsida; order Malpighiales; family Euphorbiaceae; genus Hevea; species Hevea brasiliensis. The sequence goes on from NC_079498.1 coordinate 42,837,410, forward strand.
TTGATCTTGTGGAGCTTCAGCTGGAAAACTTCTTATGGTACTAATGTAGAGTCCGACAACAGCAACCTTCAGCATTCATCAGGTTCAAATTTGTGTTTCATTGTGTCAAACAAGTTGAACTCCACTTCTTCTTATCCTACCTTGAGGGTTAATCGTCCATTTTTTACGTTTATGATGGCTCCGGCAGTTGCTAAGAATGGTCTTCCCAAGATGATAGGAATTTGGACATCTTCTTCCATCTCAAGGACAATAAAGTCCACTGGAATGAAGAATTTGCCCACTTTGATAGGGATGTTCTCAAGTATTCCTATAGGATATTTAATGGATCGATCAGCCAATTGCAATGAGAATGTTGTGGGTTTCAGTTCCCCGATCTCCATCTTTTAGCATATTGATAGAGGCATTAGACTGACGCTTGCCCCAAGATCGCAGAGGGCCTTGTCTATTTTCTTGTTACCAATGATACAGGGTATGGAGAAGCTTCCTGGATCCTTCAACTTTGGAGGCAGTTTGTTTTGCAAATGGCACTGCATTCCTCTGTTAGAGCTACTGTTCTATAGTCTTCTAGCTTCCTTTTCTTTGATAGAATTTCCTTAAGAAATTTGGCATAAGATGGCATCTGAGAAAGGGCTTAAGTGAAGGGGATGTTAATGTAAAGTATCTGTAAAACTTTCAAAAACTTCCCAAACTGCTTGTCCAGTTTGGCTTTCTGAAATCTCTGAGGAAAAGGTAGGGGAGGCTGGTATGGTTCTGGTAATTTCTTTGTCTTCTTTACTTCCTCTTCCTAATCTTTCTTAGCTTCTTTCTCCTTTTTCGCTGCTTGGTCTTTAGATTTTTCTATGGTTTCCTCTGTCAATTCTACATTTGGTTGTACTGGAGTTCTCCCACTCCTTAGTGCAACTGCCTTGCAATGCTCCCTTAGGTTCATTTCTAGTTGACTGGGCAGTTTGCTAACAGCCTTACTCGAAGAACTTGCTTGCTGAGCGATTTGATTCTCTAGCATCTTGTTATGGGTAGCAAGTTGGTCCATTCTAGAAGTCAGTTGTTTAATCAATTCAGTTTGTTGTTGTTGAGCTGCTAGGAATCCTTCCATCATGGTTTCCATGGTCATTTTTGGCTCAGGTTGTTAAGGTTGGAGAGGTAGTGGTGGCTATGCAAAGTTCTGACCTCTGTTCTGAAATCCAGGGAGTGCTGGAGGTTTGGACCCTTGTTGCTTGTTTATTAGCTAGTTCTACTGATTGGATCATGAGAAATTTGGGTGGTTTCTCAATCCAGGGTTGTAAGTATTTGAATAGGATTGTTTGGCCGCCTCTAGTTGAAGTTTCCTCTATTATTCACATAGTTCATCTGTTCTGTAGGTTCGTTGAAATTGTTGTATTTTGAATTCATGTATCTTCCTTCATAGCTAGCCTCAGGTTGACAATCTATACCAACTGCGTTGGCTTGCATTCGTTTTAGTTTCTTTGTGAGCTGATCAGACTGGGCATTTATCATGCTTAGGGCATCTACTTCTAGGACCCCTGTAGTTCTTCTTGCATTTCTTCTTTCATTTGACCACTTATAATTATGGTATGCAACCCTTTCTAGAAGTTCAAGTGCTTGTGGCACTGTTTTCTCCATTAGATCACCCTCTGTAGCTGAATCAACTGTGCTCCTTGTAGAGGGTAGTAATCCATTATAAAAATTTTGCACCAATAGCCAATCTTCTATGCCATAGTGTGGACATTCCCTCTGTAGGTCTTTATATCTTTCCCATGCGTCATAGAGTGATTCTCCTTCCTTTTGTCTGAAGGTGTTGAGCTCAAGCATCAGCTTTGCAGTCTTTGCAAGTGGGAAATACCTTGCTAGAAAAGCTTGAAAGAGGTTTTCCCATGTAGTGAATGTTCCAGCCAGTTGAGAAAGTAACCACTTCCTTACTCTTTCCCAAAGGGAGAATGGGAATGCTCTGAATCTTATTGCTTAATTAGACACTCCATTCATCTTGAATGTGTCACATAGGGCAAGAAAGCACTGGAGGTGATAGTGTGGGTCCTCTGTTGGTGAACCTGCAAACTGGGTTTGTTGAATCATTTGGAGCCATGCTGGTTTTAATTCAAAGTTGTTGGCTTCCACTGTGGGTCTAGTGACACTGGGCTGAAATCCTTGGACAGATGGAGCTCCGTAATCTCTCAAGAGTCTTGGTCTGTCATTATTATCGACCATGGTTGGGATTTGAGGATCTCCTTAACCGTGCTCTTGATGTTTCCTTTCCCTCTTGATGGCTTTCAAAGTTCTGTCTATTTTTGGATCACAGTCTAAAATTTCTTCTGGCTTTATTCGGGTCATATACCAGACCAGGCACCTGAAAGAAAAAAAAATGAAATACAACCAGTAAAATAAAATTAAATAATAAATATAATTGCCTAAATCAGCTAAATCGCCTATCGCTTAATATTACTAAAACCAAAATTCCCCGGCAACGGCGCCAAAAACTTATTTCGCTATTTTGCAATCACCGCAAGTGAACGTATCACTAACAAGTAATAAAGTGATAGGTAGAGTATCGTTCCCATGAGGAATTTTGTATAGCAAGTACCAATCTACATAGAAATCTTGACTGTCTTGGCTATCGAATACTTATTGAATGAAGTTTGTTAACTTTAAACACTAAAATGGTAAACTTAAAACGAAATGATTTATTTGAAGCAATTCTGGAATTAAGATTTCACACTTGAATCTTACTAGGGATGTTATCTCGTTTATTTACTGATTTGAAGATCGTTTTCCTTGATGGAAATCAGTCCTAAGTTCTCCTAAATCCTCTCTCAAGGCATCTAGGGTGTATTCTAATTAACTCGAACCCAACTTTTATGGTGATCAAATTAATTAAAATCCTTTAAGACCTTTGACCAATTTTTAGGTTCCACAAAGGTATCAGCCTATGTCTAGGTCAGAATTACTAGGTTCAAGATCTTGATTTTCTAATGTTAATTTTTACCTTTCAGTCCTTTAATTAACATCTACAATCCTAACTAAGTGGGTACCAACACATAGCATGCATTAAGATCGTAAGAAATTAAATCAAGGAACGAATCTCAAATCCAATAAATAAAACTCAGTGTTCATCCATAATAATAATTACAAGAGGTACTCTCCCAAATCCAGAATAAGAAAACTACTCACTAATGGTGAGTTCAGCAAATGTCATGATAAAAAGTAAAAACAATAAAAAGAGAGTTATGCAGAAGAAATAAAATAATAAAAATCTAACTAAGGAGATGAAACGAAGGAACCAAGGAGAGTTTGCAGCTTTGATCTTGTGGAGCTTCAGCTGGAAAACTTCTTTTGGTACTAATGTAGAGTCCTACAACAGCAACCTTCAGCATTCATCAGGTTCAAATTTGTATTTCATTGTGTCAAACAAGTTGAACTCCACTTCTTCTTATCCTACCTTGAGGGTCAATCGTCCATTTTTTATGTCTATGATGGCTCCGGCGGTTGCCAAGAATGGTCTTCCCAAGATGATAGGAATCTAGACATCTTTTTCCATCTCAAGGACAACAAAGTCCACTGGAATGAAGAATTTGCCCACTTTGATAGGGAGGTTCTCAAGTATTCCTACAGGATATTTAATGGATCGATTAGCCAATTGCAATGAGATTGTTGTGGGCTTCAGTTTCCCGATCTCCAGCTTTTGGCATATTGATAGAGGCATTAGACTGACGCTTGCCCCAAGATCGCAGAGGGCCTTGTCTATTTTCTTGTTACCAATGATACAGGATATGGAGAAGCTTCCTGGATCCTTCAACTTTAGAGGCAGTTTATTTTGCAAATGGCACTGCATTCCTCTGTTAGAGCTACTGTTCCATAGTCTTCTAGCTTCCTTTTCTTTGATAGAATTTCCTTAAGAAATTTGTCATAAGATGGCATCTGAGAAAGTCCTTCAGTGAAGGAGATGTTAATGTAAAGTTTCTGTAAAACTTCCAAAAACTTCCCAAACTGCTTGTCCAGTTTGGCTTTCTGAAATCTCTGAGGAAAAGGTAGGGGAGGCTAGTATGGTTCTGGTAATTTCTTTGTCTTCTTTGCTTCCTCTTCCTAATCTTTCTTGGCTTTTTCCTCCTTTTTCTCTGCTTGGTCTTTAGATTTTTCTCTAGTTTCGTTTGTCGATTCTACCTCTGATTGTACTAGAGTTCTCCCACTCCTCAGTGCAACTGCCTTGCAATGCTCCCTTGGCTTCATTTCTGGTTGACTGGGCAGTTTGCCAGCAGCCTTACTTCAAAAACTTGCTTGCTGAGCGTTTTGATTCTCTAGCATCTTGTTATGGGTAGCAAGTTGGTCCATTCTGGAAGTCAGTTGTTTAATCAATTCAGTTTGTTGTTCTTGAGCTACTAGGAATCCTTCCATCTTGGTTTCCATGGTCAATTTTGGTTCAAGTTGTTGAGGTTAGAGAGGTAGTGGTGGCTGTGCAAAGTTCTGACCTCTGTTCTGAAATCCAGAGGGTGCTGGAGGTTTGTACCCTTGTTGCTTGTTTATTGGCTAGTTCTGCTGATTGGACCATGAGAAATTTGGGTAGTTTCTCCATCCAGGGTTGTAAGTATTTGAATACGGATTGTTTGGCTGCCTCTAGTTAAAGTTTCCTCTATTATTCACATAGTTCATCTGTTCTGTAGGTTCGTTGAAATTATTGTATTCTGAATTCATGTATCCTCCTTCATAGCTACCCTCAGGTTAACTATTTGTACCAACTGCGTTGGCTTGCATTTTTTCGAGTTTCTTTGTGAGCTGATCAAACTGGGCATTTATCATGCTTAGGGCATCTACTTCAAGGACCCCTGTAGTTTTTCTTGCATTTCCTCTTTCATTTAACCACTCATAATTATGGTATGCAACCCTTTCTAGAAGTTCAAGTGCTTGTGGCACTATTTTCTCCATTAGATCACCCACTGCAGCTGAATCAACTGTGCTCCTTGTAGAGGGTAGTAATCCATTATAAAAATTTTGCACCAATAGCCAATCTTCTATGCCATGGTGTGGACTTTCCCTCTGCCGGTCTTTATATCTTTCCCATGCGTCATAGAGTGATTCTCCTTCCTTTTTTCTGAAGGTGTTGAGCTCAAGCCTCAGCTTTGCAGTCTTTGCAGATGGGAAATACCTTGCTAGAAAAGCTTGAAAGAGGTTTTCCCAGGTAGTGAATGTTCCAGCCGGTTGAGAAAGTAACCACTTCCTTACTCTGTCCCAAAGGGAGAATGGGAATGCTCTGAGTCTTATTGCTTGATCAGACACTCCATTCATCTTGAATGTATTACATAGGGCAAGAAAGCACTGGAGGTGATAGTGTGGGTCCTCTTTTGGTGAACCTGCAAACTGGGTTTGTTGAATCATTTGGAGCCATGCTGGTTTTAATTCAAAGTTGTTGGCTTCCACTATGGGTCTAGTGACACTAGGCTGAAATCCTTGGATAGATGGAGCTTCGTAATCTCTCAAGAGTCTTGGTCTATTATTATTATCGGCCAAGGTTAGGATTTCAGGATCTCCTTAACCGTGCTCTTGATGTTTCCAATCCCTCCTGATGGCCTTCAGAGTTCTGTCTATTTTTGGATCACAGTCCAAAATTTCTTCTGGCTTTGTTCCGATCATATACCAGATCAGGCACCTGAAAGAAAAGAAAAGAAATACAACCAGTAAAATAAAATTAAATAATAAATATAATTGCCTAAATCAGCTAAATCGCCTATCGCTTAATATTACTATAACCAAAATTCCCCGGCAACGACGCCAAAAACTTGTTTCGCTATTTTGCAATTACTTCAAGTGCATGTATCACTAATAAGTAATAAAGTGATAAGTAGAGTATCGTTCTCACGAGGAATTTTGTTTAGCAAGTACCAATCTACACAGAAATCTTGACTGTCTAGGCTATCGAATACTTAAAGAATGAAGTTTGTTAACTTTAAACACTAAAATGGTAAAATTAAAACGAAATGATTTATTTGAAGCAATTCTGGAATTAAGATTTCACACTTGAATCTTACTAGGGATGTTATCTCATTTATTTTCTGAATTAAAGATCGTTTTCCTTGATGAAAATTAGTCCTAAGCTCTCCTAAATCCTCTCTCAAGGCATCTAGGGTGTATTCTAATTAACTCGAACCCTACTTTCGTGGTGATCAAATTAATTAAAATCCTTTAAGACCTTTGACCAATTTTTAGGTTCCACAAAGGTATCAGCCTATGTCTAGGTCAGAATTCCTAGGTTCAGGATCTTGATTTTTTAATGTTAATCTTTACCTTTCAGTCCTTCAATTAACATCTACAATCATAACTAAGTGGGTAACAACACATAGCATGCAATAAGATCACAAGAAATTAAATTTAAGAAACGAATCTCAAATTTAATAAATAAAACTCATTGTTCATCCATAATAATAATTACAAGAGCTACTCTCCCAATTCCATAATAAGAAAACTACTCACTCATGGTGAGTTCAGCAAATGTCATGATAAAAAGTAAAAACAATAATAAGAGAGTTCTACAGAAGAAATAAAATAATAAAAATCTGACTAAGGAGATGAAACGAAGGAACCAAAGAGAGTTTGCAGCTTTGATCTTGTGGAGCTTCAGCTGGAAAACTTCTTTTGGTACTAATGTAGAGTCCGACAATAACAACCTTTAGCATTCATCAGGTTCAAATTTGTGTTTCATTGTGTCAAACAAGTTGAACTCCACTTCTTCTTATCCTACCTTGAGGGTTAATCATCCATTTTTTACGTCCATGATGGCTCCAGCGGTTGCCAAGAATGGTCTTCCCAAGATGATAGGAATTTGGACATCTTCTTCCATGTCAAGGATAACAAAGTCTACTGGAATGAAGAATTTGCCCACTTTGATAGGGACGTTCGCAAGTATTCCTACAGGATATTTAATGGATCGATCAGCCAATTGCAATGAGATTGTTGTGCGTTTCAGTTCCCCGATCTCTAGCTTTTTGCATATTGATAGAGGCATTAGACTGACGGTTGCCCCAAGATCGCAGAGGGCCTTGTCTATTTTCTTGTTACCAATGATACAGGGTATGGAAAAGCTTCCTGGATCCTTCAACTTTGGAGGCAGTTTGTTTTATAGAATGGCACTGCATTCCTCTGTTAGAGCTACTGTTCCATAGTCTTCTAGCTTCCTTTTCTTTGATAGAATTTCCTTAAGAAATTTGGCATAAGATGGCATCTAAGAAAGTGCTTCAGTGAAGGGGATGTTAATGTAAAATTTCTATAAAACTTTTAAAAACATCCCAAACTGCTTGTCCAGTTTGGCTTTCTGAAATCTCTGAGGAAAAGGTAGGGGAGGCTAGTATGGTTCTGGTAATTTCTTTGTCTTCTTTGCTTCCTCTTCCTAATCTTTCTTAGCTTCTTCCTCCTTTTTCTCTGCTTGGTCTGTAGATTTTTCTCTGGTTTCCTCTGTTGATTCTACCTCTGGTTGTACTAGAGTTCTCCCACTCCTCAGTGCAACTACCTTGTAATGCTCCCTTGGGTTCATTTTTGGTTGACTGGGCAGTTTGCCAGCAGCCTTACTTGAACAACTTGCTTGCTGAGCGATTTGATTCTCTAGCATCCATTTATGGATAGCAAGTTGGTCCATTCTGGAAGTCAGTTGTTTAATCAATTCAATTTTTTGTTGTTGAGCTGCTAGGAATCCTTCCATCATGGTTTCCATGGTCATTTTTGGTTCAGGTTATTGAGGTTGGAGAGGTAGTGGTGGCTGTGCAAAGTTCTAACTTTTGTTCTGAAATCCAGGGGGTGCAGGTTGTTGAGGTTGGAGAGGTAGTGGTGGATGTGCAAAGTTCTAGCCTTTGTTCTGAAATCCAGGGGGTGCTGGAGGTTTGTACCCTTGTTGCTTGTTTATTGGCTAGTTCTGCTGATTGAACCACGAGAAATTTGGGTGGTTTCTCCATCCAGGGTTGTAAGTATTTGAATACGGATTGTTTGGCTGCCTCTAGTTGAAGTTTCCTCTATTATTCACATAGTTCATCTGTTCTGTAGGTTTGTTGAAATTGTTGTATTCTGAATTCATGTATCCTCCTTCATAGCTGCCCTCAGGTTGACTATTTGTACCAACTGCGTTGGCTTGCATTCTTTCGAGTTTCTTTGTGAGCTGATCAAACTGGGCATTTATCATGCTTAGGGCATCTACTTCCAGGGCCCCTGTAGTTCTTCTTGCATTTCCTCTTTCATTTGACCACTCATAATTATGGTATGCAACCCTTTCTAGAAGTTCAAGCGCTTGTGGCACTGTTTTCTCCATTAGATCACCCTCTGCAGCTGAATCAACTGTGCTCCTTGTAGAGGGTAGTAATCCATTATAAAAATTTTGCACCAATAGCCAATCTTCTATGCCATGGTGTGGACATTCCCTCTACAGATCTTTATATATTTCCCATGCGTCATAGAGTGATTCTCCTTCCTTTTGTCTGAAGGTGTTGAGCTCAAGCCTCAGCTTTACAGTCTTTGCAGGTGGGAAATACCTTGCTAGAGAAGCTTGAAAGAGGTTTTCCCAGGTAGTGAATGTTCCAGCTGGTTGAGAAAGTAACCACTTCCTTACTCTATCCCGAAGGGAGAGTGGGAATGCTCTAAGTCTTATTGCTTAATCAGACACTCCATTCATCTTGAATGTATCACATAGGGCAAGAAAGCACCGGAGGTGATAGTGTGGGTCCTCTGTTGGTGAACCTGCAAACTGGGTTTGTTGAATCATTTAGAGCCATGCTGGTTGAATCAAAGTTGTTGGCTTCCACTGTGGGTCTAGTGACACTGGGCTGAAATCCTTGGACAGATGGAGCTCCGTAATCTCTCAAGAGTCATGGTTTATTATTATTATTGGCCATGGTTGGGATTTTAGGATCTCCTTAACCGTGCTCTTGATGTTTCCTTTCCCTCCTGATGGCTTTCAGAGTTCTGTTTATTTTTGGATCACGGTCCAAAATTTCTTCTGGCTTTGTTCTGGTCATATACCAGATCAGGCACCTGAAAGAAAAGAAAAGAAATACAACCAATAAAATAAAATTAAATTATAAATATAATTGCCTAAATCAGCTAAATCGCCTATCGCTTAATATTACTAAAACCAAAATTCCCCGGCAACGGCGCCAAAAACTTGTTTCGCTATTTTGCAATCACTGCAAATGCACGTATCACTAACAAGTAATAAAGTGATAAGTAGAGTATCGTTCCCACAAGGAATTTTGTTAAGCAAGTACCAATCTACATAGAAATCTTAACTATCTAGGCTATCGAATACTTAAAGAATGAAGTTTGTTAACTTTAAACACTAAAATGGTAAACTTAAAACGAAATGATTTATTTGAAGCAATTCTGGAATTAAGATTTTACACTTGAATCTTACTAGGGATGTTATCTCGTTTATTTACTGAATTGAGGATCGTTTTCCTTGATGGAAATTAGTCCTAAGTTCTCCTAAATCCTCTCTCAAAGCATCTAGGGTGTATTCTAATTAACTCGAACCCTACTTTCGTGGTGATCAAATTAATTAAAATCCTTTAAGACCTTTGACCAATGTTTCGGTTCCACAAAGGTATCAGCCTATGTTTAGGTCAGAATTCCTAGGTTCAAGATCTTGATTTTCTAATGTTAATCTTTACCTTTCAATCCTTCAATTAACTTCTACAATCATAACTAAGTGGGTACCAACACATAGCATGTATTAAGATCGCAAGAAATTAAATCAAGAAACGAATCTCAAATCCAATAAATAAAACTCAGTGTTCATCCATAATAATAATTACAAGAGGTACTCTCCCAAATCCAGAATAAGAAAACTACTCACTCATGGTGAGTTCAGCAAATGTCATGATAAAAAGTAAAAACAATAAAAAGAGAGTTATGCAGAAGAAATAAAATAATAAAAATATGACTAAGGAGATGAAACGAAAGAATCAAAGAGAGTTTACAGCTTTGATCTTATGGAGCTTCAGCTGGAATATTTCTTTTGGTACCTATGTAGAGTCCGACAACAGCAACCTTCAGCAGCTGTCTCGATGACAGTGACCGACCCCCTTTCCTGATGTTTTCTTTTCTATTTATATTGGTTGGTCTAGGGTTAGGTCATTTTGAGTCCAAAAGGCTTTAGGAGTCTTGTTTGTATCAGAAAACCGGAGGGGAATTCGAGTCAGAAAATAGGCTGCAGCATAGTACACGGCCTGTGTGTCACTACACGGGTCTCGCAAAGTAGGGCCATGTAACTTGCTGAAGGAGAATCGCGTGGTCTTGTTTTGGCACAGAAAGTTACACGGGTCTGTGCCAACTACACGGGCCTGATTACACGGGTCGTGCACTATTGTTCCCATAAGGTCTTCAAGCTTGCGCCCGACAAAGACTTACACGGGTCCCTGCAGATTACACGGGTCTACTTACACGACCCGTGTACTTGTGTTTCTCATCAATTCTCTTAGCTTTCTTCTGGCAGAGAGTTACACGGGTCTGGGGCTTAGTTTACACGACCCTTGTACTTTGTATCAACAATAATTCTTTGTCTTTTTACCTCTCCAAGCTTTCCTTTGCACTCCCATCCTTTGGGGCTTCACCCAAACACCTGAAATAATGCAAAAAACATGGAATTAAGGGCTTGGCAATAGAATTTATGAAAACTAATGAAATCAACTACTAAGCATGAAAATACTTGCCTAAATGCTATGATTTAGAATACAAATGTGCTTAAAAACATCTATACAATTCAAGTGTATCAGCAACCTCAACCAAGAACTCCTTAAGGTATAACTAATGGAAGTCATGCTTAAAATGAAAAATGGTACCAACCAGCAAATAAAAAAGTGGAACAGGTGGTTAACCAGTCTAAAGCATTAATGCAAATTAGCCACCGTAGTGGCAAAACCATTGCTCATACCTAAATTCTCAATAAAACTAACCCTGTAGGTCACTTGGGTGTTTATAATGCACTGACAATTGCAGGTCCTCAAGTGGTACTAGTACCCCAACACGTATGGATGCTCTAAATGACCTTTGGCTTAGGGGGTAATAGTTATGAAAGAACTAACATGACCGTGATGCTAGTACCTCAACCAACCACATCAGTGCCTTAGGTACTATTACCTATGGCTTAGGTACTTATGGCACCAACAGCTTTTCAGATGACTATGAAGCAGTAAAGGATGTTGCTTAAGAGCTTTATGGGCTTGGCCTGAGGCAGACTAGCACCTAGAGTTCTAAAAACCTTACCCATATGACATTGATAGGGAGAATCCATATCCAAGGGGTTATCGTATTCCTGATTTTATTGTGTTTTCAGGTAAAGATGAGCAATCTACCTTGTAGCACATAGCGAGGTTCATTGTTCAGTGCAGTGACAACTTCATAAGTTACAAATTGAGATTATTTCTAAATTTCCCTACCAGTGTTGCCTTCACCTAGTGTTATACCTTTCAAGAAATTCTATTTATTATTGGTAGGAGATCGAAAGATTATTCCATACCTAATTCTTCTAAGCTAAACCTAAAGTATGTGTAGTTGGGCTTTCCAGAATGACCTAGAGGAGTGGAGAGTCAGCAGCTGCTTTCATCACTAGGTTCAAGAAGATGAGAAATAAAAGCAAGGTTTTATTAACTGAAATAGAATATATTAAGATGGTGTAACATGGACTAGACATCAAGTTGAGGAAGAAGTTCCAGGGGATGGAATTTAAAGACTTTTATGAACACACTACCAATGTGGCCAAGTATGAAGAACTACTTTTAGAGGAGTCATACAAAAAAAAATTGCCATGGGGATTTACTTTTAGGAGGTAAACAATCATGAATTAACGAGTGCTGACATGGTTACTACTGGTTCTTATGTTTTTCTTGCCTTAAGTACCCCAAACAAGGAGGTTTCTCAGAAGGAAACTCAATCTCAATCATCTTTAAATATAAATCCCTTGTATACCTTTGACACAGATAAAACAAAAGAGATATTTGATTTCCTATTGGAGAAATTCATCACTTTTTCTACTGACAACAAGCTTCCACCAAAGAAGAGATGAAAGGAGAGATTACTATAAGTATCATGGTTCTTGGGACCATAGTACTAATAATTGTTAGGCTTTCAGGAATGTGATACAAGACCATATCAACAAAGGAGTTCTTAAGTTCTCAGAGAAAAAGGAAGAGAAACTACTACATGAGGATCCTTTCTTTCCAAAAGTCTTTGTCAACACAGCTAGCATAAACCTCAGAGGAGTTATCAAAGAACTCAGGAAGTTATAAGTTTAGGCTGGAGCATTCACAAGAACCAAGGTTCCTTCACACCTACACTCATCATATGGTACCTTCCTAAGCATACCAAGGTACCTGCACATATGCATGTTCAACACTATGATATGGACATGAGTCCAATTTAACTCCTTAAGAAGAAGATGCACCACAGGACTTAGGGGGCACCAGTTAATAGCTCCTTAGGAGAGGCCCATACCATTAGTGTAAGATCTTCCATATCTTTTAGCAATACATCTTTTGAGGAAGAGAAACAAAGTGATGATGTGGATGAATCCCCTATTGAAGAATGCACTGAGTCCTTAGCCATTGTGCCTTACAAGAGGCCAATGGGGAAGTACTAAGCATGAAAAAGCACTTAAGGGTGATTCATAGACTTCCTTAGGTTGACCCACAACCTTAAATAATCGATCGCACTGCTTTTCTTTGGCTCACCTATAATCAATGTAAAGACAAAGCCAACATAATAACTAACATACTATAGCATTTATTCACATATAATCAGGTAGACAGAAAGTTAATGTAACAAGTAGGCTTTAGGCCATTGTCATTCATAAATAAAAAGATGAAACATAGCATATTGTTCATTAAATATCCAAGAATTATATGTTTGCTAATTTTTTTTTTTACATCAAAATATAATGATTATATCATGCAGAAAAGTCCTTGGAGGAAGTTTGGAGTTAATAAGTAGCTCTAGAATAAGGTTTGATAGACAACTTCCTAGTATCTAGTATAGGCACCTGATGAAGAAGTGCCAAAAGACCTTGTCTCACATTCTCCACATCAAGATTCTGCATAGAAAGACAAAGAAGTGGGTCAGCAAAGGTACATGGGGAGGTGACCAGGGGAACTGGTCCAAAAGTATACAGGAGATATAATAAGGTACCAAGTATTTACTTTAACACAAGCCTTAGCTCGAGAAGAGCCAACAGTTGTAGAGGCAGTAAAAGCACTTTGTCAAAAAAATTGACAAAGTCTCCCCTGCACTGTAAGGGTATATAAAATTGGCTAGTCAAGTTTTAAGGCCAATCTTTGGAAGAGAAACAAAAACAAATAGCAGAACATACAAAAATACAACATACGAGTAGATATGGCATAACTCATCATAAGTGTTATGCACGTTTGATATAGGTTTAGTAAAAAGAACTACCTCTAGCTACGATAGAAAAAGGGCTAATGTTGGAAATTAGAAAGCTTAGTGGTGTAAAGATTTTTAGTGCAGAAGAGGAATTAAACCCTATACATAAGTGCTCAGAAGAGATACGATAAAGGAGAGGCCACAACAGTATTGGTAATAGGTGCAGTATCTGGTGCAATGGCAGTAGCGATCGAAGACAATTTTATAGTGCAAAATCTAAATGCAAACACAACGTCAACAGGTTATCCAACATGGCCCAAATGCGCAATTAACCTTAAATAACACAAAGATACTAAATGCATTCAATAATGTCAAGATTATAAGGTACTTGCAATTTCTTCCAAATTCTTGTAAAATCATAGTAAATCAACAATACCTGTAACGCCCTCACTTTAGGTAGTCCGTATATTCTACTATTTCGTTGACTAATGTCTGTCCTGACAGTCAGAATGGCTGGAACTATACTTAAACTAGAGTGAGGAATCATAAATAAACTAAACAAAGGTTAAGTAAAATCAAGGGGAAAATCAAAGAAATGAAATGTAGATAGGTTAAATGAGTTGAGGCCTTGGCGATGGGTAACCCTAATGGAAAGCGACTGTGAATGCAGTTGTCGATCCCAGACTCATGGGGAAACCCTGTGAAATAAATATTTGGGGACTTAATTGAAGGATTAATGAGGTTTAGATGATAATAAAATGTCAAGAAATGCAAAAAATTTTAATGCCATTTGGTAGAGGTAATTAGGATATAATGAGCATCAAGAAGGGCATTTTGGTCATTTCACACTCAGAGTTGATTTTTGACCAACTTGTCAATTTAATTAAGTGAGATTTATGTAATAAAATATTAAGAAATATCAATAAAAATTTAAATGGAAATGAGTAGAGAAAAAAAAAAGAAGAAAGGAAATAAAATGAAATGAAAATAAAACCCAATTAATGACATATACATGATGTCATGATGATGCAATTAAAATCCTTAGCCAATCAAAATTAGAAAAACACAATTAATGGATATAAAAGAAATTAAAAGAGACAAAAATTGATTCATCTTCTTCCTTTTACCTTATGTTGGCTGAACCTCCATGGGAGTGAAGCTCTCCCAATTTTCTTTACTTCTAAGCTTGATTCCCTAGCATATATCACCACAAAACTCCTAAACCCCAACACAAATATTTGTTATTTAGTCTTAGAGAAGTGTTTGGCAGCCAAGAATTAGAAAGAAAGTGAAGTTAGGAAAGTCATGAAAGAGTGACAACAAAGGTTAGTGCAAATACTCACTCTCTTCTCTCTTTACTCTTTGTTAGGAAGTTAAATTTAGTTAGAATTTGTTGAAAAATGGAATAAAACATGTATGTAGGATCATGCATGAATTTCAGTAGCCATGAGAAAGGGGAGTGTTTGATGGTTTTATTTAAATTAAAATTTCCTAGTGATGGTCTTTGATAAGTATACATGGATTAGAACTTAAATTTCCATGTTTGGTATGAAATTGAGAAATTGGAAGTTAGGGTTTTGAATCAAAATTGGGAGTTTATTAAATTGATATTGAGTTGATATTTTTAAGGTCAATTAATGACCATTTGATGTGGTTTCACCTTAAAATGAAGTTGGTTTTGGATTTGTAATGCTAAAAGGAGAAGTGCTCCTTTGTGCTGGAATTTTGGACTTTGAGTCCAGTAGGTTTGGATAGCTATAAGTGGAGTTGTATAGCTTCAATTGGTGTAAGGCCAATTGAAGGTGAAACTAGGGACATAATGTCACATTTTTCATGCAGAGACTCTACCCAGAAACCAAACACAAAGTGACCTAAAATTGGCTTGAATCCAAGTAACTATATGCTAGACCTAGAAAAATGACCGTATGAACAATGATTGTCCAAATGGGTATAACTCATTGTAGAGAGGTCTAAATGGCTTGATTTTTGAACCCATGGAAAGTTTAGAGATAGTAGAACATTTTTCATGGAGATCATGAACCCTAATTCTGGCCTTAACCTCATCACATTGATAACCAAAAATAGCCCAATAAAACTGCCAGAACCAAGAACTGCCCAGAAAATCCTGGACATTGTCAATCCAACCAATTTTGGTAAAAATGTCATAACTTGGGCTACAAAACTCCAAATGGAGTGATTCAAAAAGGAAATTAATGTTAAGACACTAAGGAATAACTTTGATAAAGAAAGGTTGGTCAAATTTCCACTGTAGATTGGCCAATGGAATAGTGAACTTAGGTTACAAAATATGAAAATTTTGAAATACTCTTGGAATGACTTGATGTATGGTTGGAAATTTATGCCAACAACTTAATGAACTAAAATGTGGACTAAACATGAAGTTGGGACTTGTGTTCCCATTATATATGGCATAATCAAAATTTAGTATGAATGGTGTTGTGAACAGTAACTATAATGACCCAATGTAAAGAACCAATACCTAAAATGATAATGTGCCCATGTATGCCTAGTTCTATGATTGGTTTGGATAGATTGGCATGCCAATAAGGTGCTGACTTGCAGTACTGCTTATGGCTCTATGCCATTCTGTGATTTATGGCTTTTATTGCCATTTTTTAATTTATGGCATCTGGCCATTCTGTTATTCTTTGATACACGTGGCTTTATGCCCGATTGACGTTATGACTCTTTAGCCATTCTGTTGCACACCTGGCAGACACTATGTGACCGATGGTGTGATGGCCCATGGTACTTGATACCCAGTGCTAGTTTACCCATTTATCTAGTCCAGTCAACTTTTATAGGTTACTTGGGCATTAAAATAAGTCTTAACAATTTATTAATAAATAATGAATAGAAAAACTATTAAATTAAATATCTTATAAGTAGTTATCAAAAAAAATACATCATGTGTGGCATATTAGGATAATTTCTTTATTTTATTTATTTAGTTTATTTTTATATTATTATTGCACCACTAAGCATTTTGCTTAGCTCGTCGCTTTTTGCTATGCGTTGGTACTGGAAAACAGGTGAGAGAGCCTAGTAGACCGTAGACTGGGATTTTGGGAGTCTGGATCTGCATTTGAGTTCAGGGTCACCATCTTCTGCAGTGCTTTTTGGTAGGACCCGTTAGGCTTTATTTGTGATTTTGTATTTTGTATCAAGACATAAATTTTATCATGTAAATTATGAATTCATGTAATTATTTGTAAATTATGCAAATTAATGAAATTTGAGTATTCCATTTATGAAACTGAGCATGAATGATATTATGGATTTGAATTGAGAATGGAGATCAAATGATTGTTTGAAAAATACGAGATGATGTTTGAAATTGTGAAAAATTTATATGTTTGAAATTATTGTTGAGATTTTAAACAGATGGAAAATCGTCAAAATTTTAATAAATTAGGGGAAACTCCATCGGTTTCTCCAATTAAATAAATAAACTTAATTAAACAATATTAAATTTAATTACTAGGAAATGTAATAAGATAAGATAAGGTGCTTCGACACAGAACGTAGCATGTGTTGCTCGGCTACACTGTAGATGGGTAAGGGTTGTTACATTTAGTGGTATCAGAGCCATATTTAGGCATTTGTGGACCTAGATAGAGTTCATGCCATGCATTGCATTTATAAGAGTTGAGGTGACACTAATGCAGATCTGTTTGTCTTTGGTTATTTTGGATACGATATGGATCTGACATCCTAGAGAGTCATTGAAGAAGAGGTGGAGAGTCATGCTCCACCCATGGCCAAAGCTAGAAGCAGGGAAGCTCCTACTCCACCAGTACCAGAAGGGCTTGCATAACCCAACAAGCATTATTTGAGCAGATGATTGCATTTTTCAGATAGGTGATGGGGGCAATCCCAAAAATCCCTCCACCACAGCGACCACCACAGAAGTCCCATTTGGAGAAATTGACCCTGCGGCAGCTGAACTTTGGCTAGAAAGAACAGAAAGGGTCCTTTAGCAGCTCCACTGCACTCTAGAGCAGAATTTGGAGGGTGTTGTGTCCCTACTTCAAGAGGATGCTTATCAATGGTGGGACACAGTATCAAGGGAGGTATAACCAGTTCAAATAACCTGGGATTTCTTCCTTGCTGAGTTCAAGAAGAAATACATCAGCAATGTGTATCTAGAGGAAAAAAGAAGAAAATCCATCAGTTTGAGGCAGAGACAGTTGTTAGTGGCATAATATGAATGGAAATTCGTAAGATTAAACAAACATGGAAGAGAAATTGTCCCTACTGAAGCAGATCGATGTAGGAGATTTGAAGAGGGGCTGAATGATAACATTAAGCTGCTCATCACAGCCTTGAGGATCACAGACTTCACATAGTTGGTTGAGGCTGCACTGATGGTTGAGAGGGTTAGAAATGATAAGCAGAGCAGAAGAGACAGGCAACAAAAGAGGGGTCAAGCTAGTTCCTCATTTACACCTAGTAAGAAGTTCAAAGGGCCCCAGGCTTAGAGCCATAGCCAGACACAGAGTCAGGGCCAGTCACAAAGGCCCAGATCTCAATTTATACCTAAGAAAGGCCAGTCCACTCCATCAGTGGGCAACTCTCCAGGGACGGTGTTTAGGGGACTAGCCCCAGCAGTTTCAGCAGTGTGCTCACATTGTCATAAGTGGCACAGTGGTGAGTGTTGGCAACTAACTAGAGGATGTTTCTAGTATGGGTCTACTGAGCATCAAGTGAGAGATTTCCCACGGAGAAATGTTACAACTGATCCAGTGCAAGCAGATAGATCCGCCTCTGTAGCTCAGAGGGGTAGGAAGCATGGTAAGACAGAGGTAGCCGGGAGTTGACAGAGGTCTACATCATAATCAGTTGAGAGGCCAGAGGCAAGGGCACCAGCCAGGGCATATGCTATAAGGGCACAAGAGGAGAAGGATGCTTCAGATGTCATCAGGGGTACGTTTCTACTTTATGATATGCCTGTGCATGCAGTGGTGGATCTAGGATCCAGAGGCAAGGGCACCAGCCAGGGCATATGCTATAAGGGCACAAGAGGAGAAGGATGCTCTGGATGTCATTAGGGGTACGTTTCTACTTTATGATATGCCTATGTGGCATATTAGGATAATTTCTTTACTTTATTTATTTAGTTTATTTTTATACTATTATTGCACCACTAAGCATTATGCTTAGCGCGTCGCTTTTTGCTATGCGTTGGTACTGGAAAATAGGTGAGAGAGCCTAATAGACCTCAGACTGGGATTTTGGGAGTTTGGATCTGCATTTGAGTTCAGTGTCACTATCTTCTGCAGTGCTTTTTGGTAGGACCCGCTAGGCTTTATTAGTGATTTTGTATTTTGTATCAAGACATAAATTTTGTCATGTAAATTACGTAACACCCCTAAGTTCGGTAGTGCGTTCTACTGTTCCAGTGACCAGTATTATCCGGACAGCTAGGATGCCTAGAACTACACTTCGATATGAGTGAGGAGACATAAAATAATGAAATACAAGAAAAGAAAATACAAGAAAAACAAAGGAAAAATAATAGCAAAGAAATGTAACCAAGTTAAGCGAGCCGGGAACCCTAGCGATGGGTGACCGCACCGGGAAGTCACGGCGTGGACCGTTGACTAGCCCTGGACCGCAAGGAACCCTGAAAAATATTTTTTAGGACTTAAATAGACACCTATTGAAGTATAAATGCCATTAGAAATATCAAAGAAAAATTAATTAATTACTACAAAGAAAAGTGAGAAATCGAAAAACGGACAAAATCCGGTGTTATCGAAAAATCAGGAATGTAACCCAAACAGGGGCATTGTGGTAATTTGACACCCCGAGTTGTCATTTGACCTAAATGTCCATTAAAAATACATGATATTATACTTGGAAAATGCCATGAAAAATTAAATTAGTGGTACCTAATGTAAATAGCAAAAATAGGAAGCTTAATGTGGGAAAATGAAATCTTATATTAAACTAATATTTAATTTAAGCTTAGTGCTCCACTCACCCATCAAAGTGGACCACTAACTCATCATCTTGGGCAGAATACACATCTTCATCTTCAACCTTAGAACCAGCAGAAATTTGCTCCCAAAAAACTCCATTGACGCATGGTTTGAAGCTCCATGCATGTGAGATTCAAGCTCCTTTCTTGGCACTTTCCTTCATTAAAGATTGTCCATACACCTTAGGCAGTAGATAGGCAATAAGAAGACCAAGTTTTGGAGAGATTTTGAAGAGTTTCCAAAGTGGTAAGTTTGTGTTTTTGGGTTATGGCTTCATTAAAGTTAGTAAGAATGTTATGGGTACTTGAATTATGGAGAGATTTTTGAGGTTTGATGTTTAAAGGGAGATGTGTACTTTTGGCAGCCATGGAAACTCCTTGAGGACAGTTTATTCTTGCTTGTAAATGGTAGATTAAAGGGTTGATTAAATTTTTATGTGTGTAGGAATTAATTTGGGTGATGTATACTTAGTATATGTGAATGTGTACTTGAATTTGGAAGCTTGGAAATTAATGGACTGTAATGTATGAATTGGCAACCTAGTTTGGTGAACCATAAAGATGTTATTTCATGTTTGGTTTATGGAATATTAATGTTGAATTGTGATAGTTGTTATGGTAGCTTGGGTATATGTATGATGGTGTGAGGTTGGACATGTAAATGAGCTAGGTTAGGTGATTGAATTATTGTAATTTGAGCTTGAAAAATTCTGTACTAAATGGTACATGTTGAGTGTGATTATAAGCTGCCAAAATGACCAACAATATGTTTTGAAATGTATTTAGGTTAGGGTACAAACCAGAATTGGCATGAATGTATAGTTTGGTAAGTGTTGAAAGTATCCTTTGATGAGTAATGAACAAATGCAATAGGGCAGTTTATGTTATGGGCCTAGAACCTTAAGTGTATGGCTCCAATTGGTATGAGACCAATTGGAGGTGAAACTAGGCACAAAATGTGTCAACTTTCATGAAGGAAGCTTACCAAAATTCTGCTTGTAAGGTAACTTGAAAAGTGACCAAATCCGTATTAGTGCAATTAAGGCCTGAAAATTGACCATTTGGGCAGCAGTTAGTGTTTTAGCCATAATTCACTCAAAACAAATCCAATTAACCTAAAATTTTGACAATGAATAGTTAAGACCTATATCTACAAGTCTTATGAAGACACCAAAGCCCAGAAATGACCATAAGCAAGCCAAAAAGCTTGCAGAAGTTAGGATCCAAAAACTGGCCGAACCAAAATTGACCTAAAATAACCTAAAGTGACCAATTTTGGTACATTCTGACCAGCAATAGTAAAATGACCATAAATTGGCCTAGTAAACTCAGAATGACCTAAAATTTTGCCCCGTGTGCAATAAAACATAGATCTACAAGTTTGTAGTTTTGACCGAAACTCGAAAGCCAAGGGAACTAGGTCATCTGGCTAGGTTAAATTAGTATACTGGGATTCAACAAATTGCAATAAAACGCAATATACATGGAAATGAATTTGGTAACATATACCAATATTAAAAGGCTACAAATGTGATATATTGGTAATATTAAAACCTAATTCACCTAGACTACATCAAGGGTTGACATCTTAGGTTGACTAAGGAAATAATAGAATTCGATAAATTAATTATTGAACCTTATTCTTAGAGACAGTTTAAATGAATACTGAAACACTTCAAAATTGTGTTTCTCAGTTAGCAAAGACTCAGGGAAGGGGAAGGAAACACTGAGTCAGAGCCAAGAGACAGTTATCAGAGGTTTGTGCACAACTAGTTTTTAACTGATTTTGTTTTGAATATTTCATATGATTGAATGACATATTTTTCTTATGTATTATGTTTAACAAGCATTGGATTTAATTCAATGATTATTGAAATTATTATAGTATGTATGAATTTAGCTTTGTGAAATGGTATTTCCACAAGTATTAAGCATTGTTATGGATTGAATAAATTATGTTTTAGAAAATTGTGATAGAACATGTTTTGAATTGTGATGGTAATTTTTATGGAAAAATGCAAATTTATGATTTGAATTGTGATGAGCATAAAAATTATTGGATATTGGAATTGAATTTGAATCGAATTATATTGTGATTTATGCTCACTAAAAGGATTGTGATATTGTTTTATATCTCACTATAGATGCTTGACTAGGTTATTACCCGTCTCTCTCATTTATTGAGAAGACAATGGAGTTAGTTGTGTTTTGATTACCATGGTACGTGCATAGGCTTAGATTTTCCTCTGATTTGATGTTAGATCTAAGTTTTTTTATCATTATGGGCCTTGCGGAAGATTCATTATTGTGATGTGTACTGTGCACGATGATTCGACCTCCCCGACCATAGGGAGTTAGAATCTGATTCGACTTCCCCGACCATAGGGAGTTAGAATCACTTCGAATATGGCCCTTTCGGATTAGTCTTGCATAGTTAGTGAGATAAAGAATGATTTTTGAGATAAAGAATGATTTTTGAGATACAGCATGATTCTTGAGATACATCATAGTTTTTGAGACACAGAATGTTTTTAAATAGTAAAGAATTGTGATTTCAGTTATGATTTATGTATAATTGATTTTGTTGGAACTACCTTAAATGGTTAGTCATGATTTGATAAATTGAATTTCGTGATCAAAGTCATTTCATACAAACAATTTACATAATTGGCAATGAATATTTTGAGTTTTGGAATTTGATGAGTATTCAGATTTCCAAATTGTTTGCTGTAAATTTTGTCAATGTATATTGTACTATGTTTTAAACTATAGTTGTGCACCATTGAGTTCACCACTCAGCGATAGCTTTGTATGCTGTCGCAGGTAAGAAGAGTATAGAGCAGTGAGTAAGTTTCTTTGAAGACACATTCAAATCAGCTCCAGGTATATCATAGGTATACCCATGTACATAGGTTTTGATGTATGCATATAATAATATGTATGTAAATTATTTGAGCAGTTGTATAAAAACTCTTGTAAAATATTTTGATATGTAATTAAATGTAAATTATTGTAAATGTAAATTTGGGATTTCATTTATCTAAATAGTTTTGTAATATTAATTGAGTCTTGTAATCAATGAAATGTTTCTTTTATGAGGAGAATGATTTGATTATTGATATTTAAATTATGGGTTCAAATGAAGTTATTGAAGTTGTATTTGAGAAAACATATTGGGAGTGTGTTCTTTGCAGGTTTTGAAGAACTATTTTCTCAAAATACAACCTGCACTTTGCCGAAAATTTGAAAAACTTTTATAACACCAGATTTTAATCGATAATTTAAATTTCATGAAAATTGTTTTAAAATCCCTTGTAGTATATTTAATGGATTATTGGTAGGCGAAGTATGGTAATTCATTAGGTGTACTACGGGATCATGTTACATCTTGCAAGGGAGTAGGGTGTGACAAATTATGAATTCATGTAATTATTTGTAAATTATGCAAATTAATGAAATTTGAGTATTCCATTTATGAAACTGAGCATGAATGATATTATGGATTTGAATTGAGAATGGAGATCAAATGATTATTTGAAAAATACGAGATGATGTTTGAAATTGTGAAAAATTTATATGTTTCAAATTGTTGTTGAGATTTTAAACAGATAGAAAATCATCAAAATTTTAATAAATTAGGGGAAACTCCATCGGTTTCTCCAATTAAATAAATAAACTTAATTAAACAATATTAAATTTAATTACTGGGATGTAACACCCCTATGTTCGGTAGTGCGTACTACTGTTCCGGTGACCAGTGTTGTCCGGACAGCTAGAATGCCTAGAACTACACTTCGATATGAGTGAGGAGACATAAAATAATGAAATACAAGAAAAAAAATACAAGAAAATCAAAGGAAAAATAATAGCAAAGAAATATAATCAAGTTAAGCGAGCCGAGAACCCTAGCGATGGGTGACTGCACCGGGAAGTCACGGCGTGGACCGTTGACTAGCCCTGGACCACGGGGAACCCTGGAAAATATTTTTAGGACTTAAATAGACCCCTATTGAAATATAAATATCATTACAAATATTAAATAAAAAAATTAAATAATTAGTACAAAGAAAAGTGGGAAATCGAAAAACGGACAAAACCCAGTGTTACCGAAAAATCGAGAATGTAACCGAACAGGGGCATTGTAGTCAATCGACATCCCGAATTGTCTTTTGACCTAAATGTCCATTAAAAATAAATAATATTACACTTGGAAAATATAATGAAAAATTAAATTGGTGGTACCTAAAGTAAATAGCAAAAATTATGGGTTTAATGTGGAATAAATGGAAGTTAAACATATAATATGATTTAATTTGTGTAAGTGGACCACTATGGAATAAATTAAAAACAAAAAGGGCAGGTGTAAACCCATTATACAATCTGCAAACTTCATCTTCCTCATTTGTTTCATCCATGCCGAAAAGAGAAGCTTGAAATCCTCCATGGCTGTTTTGCTTAAAGCTTCATCAACCTCTTCATTTCACCTCTAAACACCTAGGTTGCTTCATTAAAGTTTGTCCCCACATCACAAGGAAGAGTTTGGTAGCAAAATCAAGGAAGTTTAGTGAAGGTTTAACAAGTCCTAACAATAGGTAAGTTTGTATTTTTGAATATTGCTTTGTTAAAGTTTGTAAGCATGTATGGGTGTTTGATTTGTGAAGAAATTTTAAAGTTTTGAGGAGTTATTGATATATCCAATTTTGGACAGCCATGGAGTTCTATATTTAATGAATTATTCTTACTTATATTTGATGGGAATTCATGTTGAGTAGGGTGATTTAATATCCTAATAAGTTAATTTCATGTATATGTGGTGATTGTGCATTTGGGATTGAAGTTGAAGAAATTATGGGAAACTTTGGCAATTTGGAGCATTTCGGCAGCTTTGAGACTTCTTGATGAATGTTTGAATTCCTGAAGATATTGGACGATTTGTGATATTGAGGATTGATGAATATGTATGTAAATTAGTTGTGAAAATTGTATGTAATAATTAGGGGTGTTTATGTGTATATATTGTTGTAATTGGACTTTGTGAATTAGAGTTTCATTTGCTGTATTGAAGATATTTGTATTCTGCCCAAAGTGACTTTAATGTGAAGTGATAAATGGTTTTGATAATGTACCAAATCAGAATGGGGAAGAGAAGTGGACTTATAGCAAGGTAAATGTGCAATTGATAGATGTTAAGCAATGTATTTAAGGACAGTATGCATTTCAGCCTATAACTCTAAATGTGTAACTCCAATTGGTATGAGACCAATTGGAGGTGAAATTAGGCACAAAATGTGCCAACTTTCATGAAGGAAGCATACCAAAATTCTGTTTGCAAGGTAGCTTGAAAAATGACCAAATCCGGATTAAGTGCAAGTGAGGACTGAAAACTGACCATTTGGGCAACAGTTAGTGTTTAGGCCATAACTCACTCAAAATAGGTCCAATTGACCTGAAATTTTAACCATGACTAGTTAAGACCCATATCTACAAGTCTTATGAAGACACCAAAGCCCATAAATGACCATAAGCAAGTCAAACAGCTTGCACAAGTTCGGATCCAAAAACTGGCCGAACCTAAAATGACCTAAAGTGACCAATTTTAGTGCAATTTGACCAGCAATAGTAAAATGACCATAACTTGGTCTACATAACTCAGAATGACCTAAAATTTTGCCCCGCGTTCCATAAGACGTAGATCTACAAGTTTGTGGTTTTGACTGAAACCCGAAAACTGAGGGAACTAGGTCGTCCGGCTAGGTCAAACTAGTATCCCGGAATCCAGCAAGTTGCAATAAAATGCACTAAACAAGGAAATGAAATTGGTAACATGTACCAATCCTAAAAGACTATCGAATGTGACATATTAGTAACACTAAAACCTAATTTACCTAGAACGCATCGAGGGTCGATATATTAGGTTGATTAAGCAAATAATAGCTTTCAGTGAATTACTTATCAAGCATTATCGATAGAGACAGTTTAATTTAGTACTGAAACACTTCAAATTGTGTTTCTCAGTTAGTAAAGACTCAGGGAAAGGGAAGGAAACACTGAGTCTAGACCAGGAGACAATTATCAGAGGTTTGTGCACAATAACTATTTCTTTTGAATTTTTCAATTGAAATGAATTATGACTATTTGTACATTATTGTTTTAAATTGTGGAAATGTGTTTGAATGGATATTTATCGCTTGAAAAGCACTGTAAATGGTTTGAAATTGTGAGAAATTGTTTGAATGATATTGATGGATACTTATTAATTGAAAAGCATTGGAAATGGTTTGAAACCACATCTATCATGTATATTGATTGTATTCCTCGCTAGCTTGTCTAGTGGGACGAATTGAATTCCCTCTCTGGCTGAAGTGTTGAGGTGTGTGCCTGTTGAGGACGAATAGAATGAGTACTCATATTTTTGCTAGCTAGCTATGTTATTCCTCATTAGTCATCAACTTTTGGGATGAATTGAACTTTGGAACATGATTAAGCTGTGTGTGTGATTTATTGATATGTATTATGAGATTGTGAAATGGAGTTAAATTCTTATTGACATTCACTGTCTTTTGAATTTAATCATGATTTGATTTATTGAAATTATTATTGCGATATTGAGAAATGGAGTTTAAATTCTTATTGACATTTACTATCTTGAAATTATCTATGGTTTTAAGTATCCATCATTTATTTAACTTATGAATTATGATTTAAAGTTGTATTTGGTTAATGTTGTGCACCACTGAGACATTGTCTCAGCGATAGCTTTTTATTGTTGTCGCAGGTAGACAGACAGACAGGGCAGTAGACTAGGCTGCTAGTAGCCCCAGCGAGAGATTTTTCGGCTATAACGAGTATACCACATTTTGCATTTTGTCCTGTAATGTATGACCACTGTATGTATATATTGTTTTTGGTTTTGAGCAGTTGTAAATTAAAATTATACATTGAAGTTGTAAAGTAAATTATGAGTTATTTTGACTTGTAAAAATTGTATTATATTTCTTTTATCTCAGTCTTTGAAAAATTAGTGTGAATTTGAGTTGAGAAATATGTTGTGTAGAGAAATATGTTGGAGTGGAGATTTGGAAATATATTGAAGTGGCTTTTACAGGTTTTCTGAAGAACTGTTTTATCTAAAATACAGATGGCACTCTGCCAAAATTTTTACAGAAAATTTCTAATGGTCCAAATGTGTTAGTTCTATCACTTCAGTTCAAAAAGGTTTTTAACACCTGCAAATAGTAGTCACCACTGTAAAAGAACTAAGAAAAGTTTTTTTTTAAAATCCCTTGTAGTGTATTTAATGGGTTATCAGTAGACGGAGTTGGTAATTCATTAGGTATACTACGGGATCATGTTATGCCTTACAGAGGTGTAGGGTGTGACATGGGAAATGTAATAAAGATAAGATAAGGTGCTCCAACACATAATGTAGCATGTCTTGCTCGGCTACACTGTAGATGGGTAAGGGTTGTTACATTTAGTGGTATTAGAGCCATATTTAGGCGTTTTTGGGCCTAGATAGAGTGCATGCCATGCATTGCATTTATAAGAGTTGAGGTGACACTAATGCAGATCTATTTGTCTCTAGTTATTTTGGATAGGATATGGATCTAACATCCCAGAGAGTCGTTGAAAAAGAGGTGGAGAGTCATGCTCCACCCATGGCCGAAGCTAGAAGCAGGGAAGCTCCTACTCCACCAGTACCAGAAGGGCTTGCATAACCCAACAAGCATTATTTGAGCAGATGACTGCATTTTTTAGATAGATGATGGGTGCAATCCCAAAAATCCCTCCACCACAGCAACCACCACAAAAGTCCCATTTGGAGAAATTAAGAAAATATAGGGCTATAGATTTTAAGGGTAAGAAAGAAGATGACCCTGCGGCAGCTGAACTTTGGCTAGAAAGAACAGAAAGGGTCATTTAGCAGCTCCACTGCACTCTAGAGCAGAATTTAGAGGGTGTTGTGTCCCTACTTCAAGAGGATGCTTATCAATGGTGGGACACAGTATCAAGGGAGGTACAACCAATTCAAATAACCTGGGATTTCTTCCTTGCTAAGTTCAAGAAGAAATACATCAATAATGTGTATCTGGAGGAAAGAAGAAGAGAATTCATCAGTTTGAGGTAGAGACAGTTGTTAGTGGCATAATATGAATGGGAATTCGTAAGATTAAGCAAACATGGAAGAGAAATAGTCCCTACTGAAGCGAATCGATGTAGGAGATTTGAAGAGGGGCTAAATGATAACATTAAGCTGCTCATCACAGCCTTGAGGATCACAGACTTCACATAGTTGGTTGAGGCTACACTGAAGGTTGAGAGGGTTAGAAATGAAGAGCAGAGCATAAGAGACAGGCAGTAAAGAGGGGTCAAGCTAGTTCCTCATTTACACCTAGTAAGAAGTTCAAAGGCCCCCAGGCTCAGGGCCATGGCCAAACACAGAGTCAGGGCTAGCACAAAGGCCTAGATCTCAATTTACACCTAAGAAAGGCCAATCCACTCCATCAGTGGGCAACTCTCCAGGGACGGTGTTTAGGGGACTAGCCCCAGCAGTTTCAACAGTGTGCTCACATTGTCATAAGTGGCACAGAGGTGAGTGTTGGGAACTAACTAGAGGATTTTCTAGTGTGGGTCTACTGAGCATCAAGTGAGAGATTGCCCATGGAGAAATGTTATAGCTGATCCAGTGCAAGCAGATAGATCCGCTCCTATAGCTCAGAGGGGTAGGAAGCATGGTAAGACAGAGGCAGCCGGGAGTTAACAGAGGCCTACATCAGAATCAGTTGAGAGGCTAGAGGCAAGGGCACCAGCCAGGGCATATGCTATAAGGGCACAAGAGGAGAAGGATGCTCCGGATGTCATCAGGGGTACGTTTCTACTTTATGATATGCCTGTGCATGCATTGGTGGATCCAGGATCCACTCATTCTTACATTTGCATTAAGTTGCCCATGGAAAGGGGAATTCAAGTAGAGGAAAGTGACCAAGGTATCCTAGTCATTAACCTATTAGGACATAGTGTAGTGGTAAATAAATTGTACAGAGGTTGCCCATTGAGGATTCAGGGGTATGAGTTCTCGGCAGACCTAATTGAATTACCCTTCCACGAGTTTGATGTCATCCTTGGGATGGATTGGCTATCACATCATCAGGCAATAGTTTATTGCAGATTGAATAGAATCACTTTAAAACTCCTGAGAATAAAGAGATCACATTTGTGGGTGAAAGGACAGATTTCCTGTCCAATGTTATTTTAGCTACAGCTGTAAGGAGATTAATCAAGAAGGGTTGTGAAGCCTATCTGGCTCATGTTGTTCATACCAGAAAGGCTGGGTCTAGTCTTCGTAAAATTCCCACTGTATGTGACTTTGCCGATGTCTTCCCTGAGGAGTTGCTTTGTTTGCCACCAGAAAGGGAAGTGGAATTTGCCAGAGAGGTGATACTAGGCATAGCACCAATCTAAATTGCTCCTTATAGGATAGCACCTACTGAATTGAAGGAGTTGAAAATCTAGTTATAGGAGTTACTGGATAAGGGTTTTATACGCCCCAGTGTGTCACCATGGGGAGCTGTAGTACTGTTTGTGAAGAAGAAGGACGAGACACTGAGATTGTGCATAGATTACAGGCAATTGAATAAAGTGACTGTGAAGAACAAATACCCATTACCCAGAATTAATGATCTGTTTGATCAATTGAAGGGAGCAGATGTATTTTCTAAGATTGATCTCAAATCAGGGCATCATTAGCTGAGAGTAAAAGATGCAGATGTGCCTAAGACTGCATTCAGGACCCGGTATGGGCACTATGAATTTCTGATGATGCCGTTTGGGTTGATAAATGCACCAGCAGCTTTCATGGGACCTTATAAACCGTATCGTCCATCCATACTTAGATCGGTTTATAGTGGTCTTTATTGATGACATCCTGGTGTATTCCAAGAATAGAAAGGACCATGACGAGCATTTAAGAATTGTTCTACAGACCCTAAGAGAGAATAAATTATATGCTAAGCTATCCAAGTGTGAATTCTGATTGAATGAGATTGCTTTCCTTGGACACATAGTATCAGCTGATGGGATTAGAGTGGATCCCAAGAAGATTGAAGCTGTTATAGAATGGAAGCCTCCCAAGAATGCAACTGAGTCAGAAGTTTCTTGGGGCTAGCTAGGTATTACAAAAGGTTTGTGAAGGGGTTTTCTCTAATAGCTGCTCCATTGACCAAGTTGCTGCATAAAAATACAAAATTTGACTAGAATGACAAGTGTCAAGTCGGTTTTGAGAAGTTGAAGGCTATATTGATAGAGACACCAGTGTTGACACAGCCAGTATCAGAGAAGGACCTTGTGGTCTACAGTGATACCTCTCACAATGGGCTTGGGTGTGTTCTGATGCAAGAAGGGAAAGTGGTCGCCTATGCTTCCAGAGAGCTAAGACCACATGAAAAGAACTACCCTACTCATGATTTGAAGTTAGTAGCAACTATCTTTGCATTCAAGATATGAAAGCACTACTTGTGTGGTGAAAAATTCTACATATGCACAGACCACAAAAGTCTAAAATACTTGCCAACCCAGAAGGAGCTCAACCTTAGACAGAGGCGATGGATTGAGTTCTTGAAGGATTATGACTGTGTGATAGATTATCATTCTGGGAAGGCAAATGTAGTTATTGATACTTTGAGTAGGAAGTCTATTGCAACTTTCAGATCCTTGAATGCCTGTTTATCTTTAGCTCAGGATAGAGCTATTTTGACTGAGTTGTAAGTAAAGCCAAATTTGCTACTGTTAGTAGTATGCCCTAGAGCATATCATTTAGTATGTATCTTGTACATAAAAGGCATTTCCACTTTTCCGTTTACATAATATATTTATGTGTAATAGAAAAGGTCCATTGATATTTTGTTAGAAATATTATTCTTAAGTTGTTAAGAATATGAGTGACAATATTTCTAGCACAAAGTATCATAAATAGGTTCACAATCGAGGATACTTCATAATAAGGACATGACTTATCCAGAAAGATTGTATTCATGTTTGTTCCCAAGTTATTTATATGAGATATAAATAAGATGGAATGGTGAGTCTCATGCCATATAACAAACATGATAGGCACTTATAAATGATAAGTAGGACGAACCAGTGACACTTATGACAAGCACATGGAGTTTACTCTTGTCAATGTTTTGTCATAAATCATATCAGTGCATATAATCTTTTGACCTGAGATAGCACAGTTATCTTGTATATAGGTAGTTTGAGTTTGATACTGCTTTCATACTTGTACTATGTATGGGTATATGGGCATGTGTTGGCTCCTACTAGTTATATATGGAGGTAGGTGTTGATCAAAATGGAATCTGTTCCTCTAAGTAAATAGAGATAAAATCCTATGTTCATTTAATTGTTCTTGATGTTTCAAGTTTCTGGCCAGGACAGATAGATTTATTCAGAAAAGAGTTTCTGATGAGAAAATCTTTTAATCAAGAACTGGAATTAAAAGAGAACATAATATTCATAGCAAATGGAGTTTGACGTAAACCATGACTCCAGCTTGAGTTGGGATTTTGTAACAGAGAGATTCTAGTGCATGGTAACATATGATTATAGGTTCATTTAAGGTAAACCTTATTACTAATTGGGTGGCCATGGCATGCTATGCTAGGTGTTAACCATGGTCTATGAGGTTCATAAAATGATTTAGAGAAATCATTTATGGTAAGAAAGAGTTCTGATGATATTAAGAGTTGATATCATTTCTCATTGCCAATTAGTGATGAGCCTAGTAAGTCACACACATACACAAGTTATCACCTAATTAAATATGATTTAATTAATTAATTAAAGAGTTTAATTGATTAATTAAATAGGTTTAGTTTGCAATTAGATTGCAAAGTCCCTAGCATGACTTGAAACCAAATCTAGATTATTGGATGTATAATATAAGTTAAATTTATATTTAAAGTGTTTAAATATGAATTTAATTAATGAGAAATTAATTAATAGAGATTAATTAATTAATTTATATTTGATATAAATTAATTAGAAGAAGAAAATAATTATTTTGGGTTAAGAACTCAAAATTAAGACACAGGGGCATTTTGGTCATTTTGCAGTGTGACACATGGCATCATGAGATGGTGACAAATGGCATAACACATAAGCTTGCCAAATGTTTTTAATCATGTAAGATGATTAAAATCAAGATTAAATATAGGTTTGACACTTGGCACAATTTGATTGGGTCACTTAAACCTAGAGCTAATCAAAGGGTGACATGTGGCAAGGGTTTAATGTGTTAACTTAGCTATTTAAGTGTGGTTATGAAAAGAAAAAATAACCAGCAGCCTCTCCTCTCATTTGTCATGCCACTTTGAGCCTCTCCAGCTATTTCTCTTCATCTCTCATCAATTCAAAGAGATTAGCCATCAATCTCTTGAATTAAGAACACTAGAAATTGTTTCTAGTGTCTTTTTACATCTCTAATCTCTTAAAAGGCAGAACTTGAATTTCTAATTAATAGAAAAGGGTTTAGAAGCTGTTCAAGGGCTGCCATAGGTGTTCTTGGTGTGGACAAGCTAGAGGGACAACATCCGTGTCCTCAAGACGAATCTCAAAGCGCGCACACGCTGCAGCACATCAAGAGGTTAGTGTAATCGTTCTTGATTTAATCTAGGGTTCTAAAATTAATCAGATTAATTTTAAAATCTTAAATGGCAAATACAGATCCAAAAACATATTAAAAGAGTTTTAATATGTTGTTTATCATTGAAATCAAATAGATAAAAATAAATCTTGCATGATGCATGTGACCCTAGGTGAAAATTTTTGAATTCAATGGTATAAACTTGTGTTTTTACGCCTGCCTTCAATTGGTATCAGAGCCACTATTTGCCATTTAGATTGTTTATTATATGATTTAATTGTGTGATTTGATCATGAGATGATTGATTCATTGTTGGTTGGATCAAGAGGTGTGGCGGCACACATGGTGAAGCCACCATTGGTGGCGGCAACAATGGCTCCATGGGTGGTTCAAGGTTTGGCTTTTAATTCTGCAATTGTTGTATGATCTAAGGCCTATTCTTTGACTAATTAAAGTGTTTAATTAGTTGTTTTAATCACACAATTAAATTATGATTCAAATCAGAATTTTAAAAAATTGTTTGAATGTGATTCAAATCTGAATTTTAAAAGTTGTTTGAATGTGATTCAAATCTGAATTTTTAAAGTTGTTTGAATCATATTTAAATCTGATTTTTTAAAATTGATTCAATAAAATTCAGATCTGATTTTTTAAAAAATATTTGAATGTGATTCAAATCTGATTTTTTAAAAAAATGTTTGAATGTGATTCAAATCTGAATTTTTGAAATTGTTTGAATGTGATTCAAATCTGAATTTTTAAATTTGTTTGAATGAGATTCAAATCTAAATTTTTAAATTTATTTGAATCATATTCAAATCTGGATTTTTAAGTTGAATATGAGATATTCAATTTAATTTAAGTATGTATGTTTTATTTAATTGTTAAATAGTGATATGCATGATGGATGATCATGGACTATAAAAGACCAATGTGATTGGATTTATTTCTTTTATATTTCTTTGGGATTGTAAATTAATTTATTTATTTTAATTTATTTTAGGCATGTATTATTAAGTTTGTAATAATTTTTGGGTTGTAATTTCATTTATTTAAGTTCTTGTAAATTC
Organism: Hevea brasiliensis; assembly: GCF_030052815.1. NCBI lineage: Eukaryota > Viridiplantae > Streptophyta > Magnoliopsida > Malpighiales > Euphorbiaceae > Hevea > Hevea brasiliensis. The sequence continues at coordinate 42,870,459 of NC_079498.1, forward strand.
GCCTTGGTATGCCAAGGATTACTATGTAATATTGGATTGCAAGAAGTTCAAGGAGGTCAAGAGCATTGGTGGGACCAGTGGGAGGAATTCAAGATCAAGTGTTGATTATGTACTCCTTCAGCAACTCTTGTAAAATGAATGAATGAAATGCACCTAGGAATGTCCTGATTCAATTCTTGGTGGCTCAGAATTGAATCCCTTAGAAAGTCCATGATCATACCATATTTACTGCTTATCCATGAATGCATGAGATGTATGGGGATGTATGCAATTATATGATATATGCATGCTAAATGGATAATGTGCAAAGTGAGACCTTAATAGTAATTAGGATGGCTATAAAATCTTCCAAACAAATGATTAAGTTGGAAATGGTATAATTAAAGTAATTATAACATAAGCCCTCCATTGGGGCAATTATTTTAAGAAATTTTAAATAGTTGCATGAGATGCAATTAATTTAAGAGATTTTCTTAAGAATAATTGTTAAGCATGAGATGTTGTAAATATGTAAATGGTTTGGTGGCCAATATTGGATGTACCTGAGGACATTAAAATTATTTGCATAATTACTGGCTCAATGGTATCAACTTAACTAATGCAAGATAAGTCAATAATGGATGTACCTGAGATTTTGAGCATTAGGGGCTAGGTAAAGGATTGAACCTCACATGAGATGTGATGGGCAAAGAGTTGCTCACTTATAGTTTATTGTAATTCCAATAATGGATGTACCTGAGGATGATCAATAGAATTATAAGAATTCAATCACCCACTAGAAATCCATCCAACTAGGATTTCCGTTTTCTACTTTGGAAGTGTAGGATTCGCTAAGTTAGTGGGAGGACCAATTTGATTAAAAGACTATAATCATTTTGGTTAATTACATGATACATTTACTAATTAATCTGGTTATTTTCTGCAGTTAATTTTCTGATAAAAATGAGCACAAAACAACCACCACCATCCAATATCCTTGCAAGCACACTTGATCACAATAGGTTGACAGACCTAATCATGCGATTGGCTAAGAAATTTGAAACTTGTCCTGAACCTTGAACATATAGGATATGTTCTAGATTCAAATGTTCCTGGTCCCTTACCTCCAGAGGCCACACAAGAGGAACATGAAACTTTGGACAAGTGGAAGGAGCATGATATAAGAGCTAAGTGTTGCATGCTTGCTACCATGAGTAATGAGTTACAGAAGCAACATGAGAACATGCAGAGTGCGAGTGAGATCCTCCTTCACCTACAAGAGTTGTATGGTGAGCACAGCAGGAATGCTAGGTATGAGATATCTAGACAGCTATTCCGTATGAGGATGTCTGAGGGACAGAATGTTGGGGATCATGTCCACAAGATGATTCGGCTGATTGAGCAATTGGAACATCTTGACTTCAATATGGATTTCCAACTACAGACGGATTTGATCCTTCAGTCCCTTCCTGAGTCTTTTGGGAATTTTGTGACAAATTTCCATATGACTAAACAGGAATGCACCTTAGCTGGTTTACTCAACATGCTGGTTATTGCCCAAAAGAATATGCCAGGCAATAAAGGAAAAGAGGTAGCTTTGGTTGCATCTTCTTCTACTGGAAAGTCCAACAAGAAGAAGGGCAACAAGAAAAAGAAACCTCAGATTCCTGGTCCTTCCAAGAAAATAGCTAAATAGAAAAGGAAAACCAAAGCTGACAAAGGCAATAGGAAAGTGTTTCCACTGCCAACAGGAAAGTGTTTCCATTGCCAACAGGAAAGTGTTTCCATTGCCAGTAAGAAAGTGTTTCCACTGGCCAGAGTATAATAATCTAAAAGAATGCAATGCCATGGTGAAAACCAACTCAAGTTCAAAATATATTTGGCACTTAAGGTTATGTCATGTTGCAGAAGATAGGATTACAAAATTGGAGAAAATGGGGATTCTATCCTTATTGGGCTCTGAGCCTACTCCAACTTGTGAATCTTGCCTTCAGGGCAAAATGACTAGAACACCCTTTATTGGATAGGGGCTAAGAGCTGAAAATATTTTGGAGCTAATACATAGTGATGTATGTGGTCCATTTAAAGAAATGGCTAGAGGGGGTTTTCATTATTTTATTACCTTTACTGATGATAAATCAAGGTTTGGGTATTTGTATTTGATGAAATACAAACATGAATCTTTTGAAAAGTTCAAAAAATTTAAATCTGAAGTAGAAAATCAAACAGGAAAGAATATTAAAGTTCTTCGATCAGATCGTGGAGGTGAATGTTTGAGTACTGAATTTGATGAATACTTGAGAGAGCATGGCATTGTTTCTCAGCTGACTCCTCCAGGAACGCCACAGCTGAATGGAGTATCTGAAAGGAGAAATCGTACCCTATTGGATATGGTACGTAGTATGATGAGCTATACTGATATGCCAATCTCCTTTTGGGGATTTGCATTAGAATCAGCTTTGTATATTCTGAATAGGATTCCATCAAAATCAGTTTCTTCCACACCTTATGAGATATGGCATGGAAGAAAACCAAGTCTTAAGCATGTTAAGATTTAGGGTTGTCAGCTTATATCAAAAGTGAACAACGATAAATTGGAGACGGATCGAGTAAAAGGTCGATTTATTGGATTTCCAATAGATAGTTTTGGATATTATTTTTATTGCCTACTTCACAAAGGTTGTGATAAGTAGAGATGCCACATTTCTTGAACAACAGTTTGTTCAAGAAGGAGGCAAAGGAAGGCAAATAGAGTTAGAATTGGAGAATTTTGACCAACCAACAGATCAGATGGATATAGATCCATCTACTCAACCAATACCCGTTGATGAAACATCTACAGCTGTTCCTCGTAGAACAACCAGGGTATCTCACCCACCAGTGAGATATGGTTTTCTTCATGAAGAAGAACAAGAGTTATCTACTCATGAAGAAGTAGATCATGGAGATGATCCACTTACCTATGAAGAAGCTATATCAGATATAGACTCTTCAAAATGGATTGATGCTATGAAATCCGAGATTGATTACATGTATAAGAATCAAGTTTGGGATCTTGTTGACCCACCTGAAGGTATTATACCTATAGGGAACAAATGGGTTTTCAAGAAGAAAATTGGTTCTGAGGGAAAGGTAGAGACCTATAAGGCAAGGCTAGTAGCGAAAGGGTTTCGCCAAAGGTAAGGAATCGACTATGAGGAGACTTTCTCGCCTGTTGCCATGCTTATATCAATTAGGATTTTACTAGCAATAGCTGCATACTATGATTATGAAATTTGGCAGATGGATGTCAAAACAGCTTTTCTCAATGGATACATTGAAGAAAACATTTTCATGGAACAACCTAGGGGATTTGAATCCCAAGATGGTTCCAAGGTATGCAAGCTAAAGCGATCCATTTATGGGTTGAAACAAGCTTCGAGGAGTTGGAACATCCGTTTTGATGAAGCCATTAAATCCTTTGGTTTTATCAAAAATGAGGATGAGCCATGTGTATATAAGAAGGTTAGTGACAGTGCTATCACTTTCCTTGTCTTATATATGGATGACATACTGTTGATGGGTAATGACACAGGTATGTTGACGACTATAAAGGTATGGTTGTCAAATACATTCTCCATGAAAGACTTAGGGGAGGCAACCTATATTCTTGGGATTCGCATCTGTAGAGATAGAGCGAAACGAATAATTGGTTTATCCCAAAGTCTATACTTGGAAAAGGTGTTAAAGAGGTTTAACATGCTTGATTCCAAGAGAGGATTGTTGCCAGTGAGACATGGTATCCATCTTTCTAAAGAGATGTCTCCAAAGACACCCGAAGAAAGAGATAAGATGGCCAGGATTCCATATAATTCGGCTATTGGAAGTTTAATGTATGCAATGTTGTGTACTAGGCCGAATGTCGCATATGCTTTTAGTTTGACTAGCAGGTATCAATCCAATCCAGGTTTGGAACACTGGATAGCTGTCAAGAATATCCTTAAGTACTTGAAAAGAACTAAGGATTTATTCTTAATTTATGGAGGTGGAGACTTGCAACTAGATGGTTATACTGATTCTGATTTCCAATCAGATATCGATGATAGAAAGTCTACCTCTGGATATGTGTTCATTTGTAATGGAGGTGCAGTCAGTTGGAAGAGTTCCAAAGCGAGCCACATTGCAAATTCCACTACGAGGTGAGTATATTCTTTGCATTAGATGCCGCAAAGGAAGTCGTTTGGATAAAGAAGTTCGTGATGAACTTACAGTAGTTCCTTCCATTGAGTCAGCGGTTCCACTACTGCGTGACAACAATGGAGCAGCGATCATCTGAGCTAAGGAACTAAGGTCTCACCCAAAATCCAAACACATAGAAAGGCACTACCACATTATCAGAGATATAGTTGGGCAAGGCGAGATAGCCATGCAGAAAAAATAACATCAGCTAAAAAAATCCAGCTGATCCATTCACTAAGCCTATGTCACAGACTCAGTTAGACTGACATCTTGAGAAGATAGGTCTAAGATATTGTAATGAATGGCTCTAGTGCTAGTAGGAGATTGTTAGTAGTATGCCCTAGAGCATATCATTTAGTATGTATCTTGTACATAAAAGGCATTTCCACTTTTCCGTTTACATAATATATTTATGTGTAATAGAAAAGGTCCATTGATATTTTGTTAGAAATATTATTCTTAAGTTGTTAAGAATATGAGTGACAATATTTCTAGCACAAAGTATCATAAATAGATTCACAATCGAGGATACTTCATAATAAAGACATGACTTATCCAGAAAGATTGTATTCATGTTTGTTCCCAAGTTATTTATATGAGATATAAATAAGATGGAATGGTGAGTCTCATGCCATATAACAAACATGATAGGCACTTATAAATGATAAGTAGGCGAACGGTGACACTTATGACAAGCACATGGAGTTTACTCTTGTCAATGTTTTGTCATAAATCATATCAGTGCATATAATCTTTAGACCTGAGATAGCACAGTTATCTTGTATATAGGTAGTTTGAGTTTGATACTGCTTTCATACTTGTACTATGTATGGGTATATGGGCATGTGTTGGCTCCTACTAGTTATATATGGAGGTAGGTGTTAATCAAGATGGAATATGTTCCTCTAAGTAAATAGAGATAAAATCCTATGTTCATTTAATTGTTCTTGATGTTTCAAGTTCCTGGCCAGGACAGATAGATTTATTCAGAAAAGAGTTTCTGATGAGAAAATCTTTTTAATCAAGAACTGGAATTAAAAGAGAACATAATATTCATAGCAAATGGAGTTTGACATAAACCATGACTCCAGCTTGAGTTGGGATTTTGTAACAGAGAGATTCTAGTGCATGGTAACATATGATTATAGGTTCATTTAAGGTAAACCTTATTACTAATTGGGTGGCCATGGCATGCTATGCTAGGTGTTAACCATGGTCTATGAGGTTCATAAAATGATTTAGAGAAATCATTTATGGTAAGAAGGAGTTCTGATGATATTAAGAGTTGATATCATTTCTCATTGCCAATTAGTGATGAGCCTAATAAGTCACACACATACACAAGTTATCACCTAATTAAATATGATTTAATTAATTAATTAAAGAGTTTAATTGATTAATTAAATAGGTTTAGTTTGCAATTAGATTGCAAAGTCCCTAGCATGACTTGAAACCAAATCTAGATTATTGGATGTATAATATAAGTTAAATTTATATTTAAAGTGTTTAAATATGAATTTAATTAATGAGAAATTAATTAATAGAGATTAATTAATTAATTTATATTTGATATAAATTAATTAGAAGAAGAAAATAATTATTTTGGGTTAAGAACTCAAAATTAAGACACAGGGGCATTTTGGTCATTTTGCAGTGTGACACATGGCATCATGAGATGGTGACACATGGCATAACACATAAGCTTGCCAAATGTTTTTAATCATGTAAGATGATTAAAATCAAGATTAAATATAGGTTTGACACTTGGCACAATTTGATTGGGTCACTTAAACCTAGAGCTAATCAAAGGGTGACATGTGGCAAGGGTTTAATGTGTTAACCTAGCTATTTAAGTGTGGTTATGAAAAGAAAAATAACCAGCAGCCTCTCCTCTCATTTGTCACGCCACTTTGAGCCTCTCCAGCTATTTCTCTTCATCTCTCATCAATTCAAAGAGATTAGCCATCAATCTCTTGAATTAAGAACACTAGAAATTGTTTCTAGTGTCCTTTTTACATCTCTAATCTCTTAAAAGGCAGAACTTGAATTTCTAATTAATAGAAAAGGGTTTAGAAGCTGTTCAAGGGCTGCCATAGGTGTTCTTGGTGTGGACAAGCTAGAGGGACAACATCTGGTGTCCTGAAGACGAATCTCAAAGGCGCAGACACGCTGCAGCACATCAAGAGGTTAGTGTAATCGTTCTTGATTTAATCTAGGGTTCTAAAATTAATCAGATTAATTTTAAAATCTTAAATGGCAAATACAGATCCAAAAACATATTAAAAGAGTTTTAATATGTTGTTTATCATTGAAATCAAATAGATAAAAATAAATCTTGCATGATGCATGTGACCCTAGGTGAAAATTTTTGAATTCAATGGTATAAACTTGTGTTTTTCACGCTTCCGTTCCTTCAGCTACAGCAAATACAGGAGGCACAAAAACAAGATGAGAAATTGGTGAACATCATGGACAAAATCAAAGAGGGGAAGGAGGCTAAATATGAGCTCAAAGAAGATGAGAGCTTGTACTACAAAGGAAGAATGTGTGTACCAGATGATGAAATATTGAAGAAGAACATTCTGAAAGAGGCACACAACAGTATTTATGCTATACACTCAGGGAGTACTAAAATGTACCATGATTTAAAGCCTCATTACTGGTGGCCTAGTATGAAGAAGGATATAGCTGACTATGTGACTAGATGCTTGACATGTCAGCAGGTCAAGGCAGAGTACCAAGTTCCATCAGGTTTATTACATCCTATCACTATACCTGAATGGAAATGGGATATGGTCACCATATATTTTGTTAGTGGTCTACCTCTCACCCAGAAGAAACATGATGTAGTATGGGTGATAGTGGATAGATTAACCAAATCAGCACATTTTCTGCCAGTCAGAATTGACTACACTGGAGAAGCTAGTAGAGTTGTATATCAGTGAGATAGTTAAACTACATGTAATCCTAATTTCCATTATATCTGATAGAGACCCGAGGTTCACATCTAGATTTTGGAAGAAGTTGCAAGAAGCCTTGGGTACACAACTCCACTGTCGCATGGCTTTTCATCCTCAAATGGATGGATAATCGGAACGGGTGATTCAGGTAAACCTTAAAACTCATTGAATTATGATAAATATTAAACTGAAATGATAGTAATAACACAAACTATGTGATAGGTGCTTGAGGATATGCTAAGGAGTTGTGTCATAGAGTTTGAGAAAAGTTGGTACAGATACCTCCCACTGGCAGAATTTGCTTACAATAATAGCTACCAAGCTAGTATTCATATGGCTCCTTATGAAGCCTTATATGGGAGGAAGTATAGAACACCGTTATGTTGGACAAAACTTGGTGAGGACAAGGTTGTGGGACCAGACCTAGTCAAACATACTGAGGAAAAGGTGAAATTGATTAATGCCAATTTAAAAGCTGCCTCAGACAGATAGAAGTCCTATGCTGACCTAAAGAGAAATGACATAGAATATGAAGTTGGCGACAAGGTATTTCTCAAAGTATCACTATGGAAGAAAGTATTGAGGTTTGAGAGAAAGCGTAAGTTAAGCCCTAGGTTTATTAGCACATATGAAGTCATTAAACATGTGGAACTAGTAGCCTGCAGGCTAGCCGTTCCACCAGAGCTGGACAAGATCCATAATGTGTTTCATGCAACTTATTGCATGAATCTTGCATGAAACTAGAGTGAGGAGTCATAATGTCTAGAACAATACTTAAATTAGAGTGAGGAGTCATAATGTCTGGAACTATACTTAAACTAGAGTGAGGGGTCATAAATAAACTAAATAAAGGTTAAGTAAAATCAAGGGGAAATCAAAGAAATGAAATGTAGATAGGTTAAATGAGCCGAGGCTCCGGCGATGGGTAACCCTAATGAAAAGTGACTGTGAATATAGTTACTGACCCTAGACCCATGGGGAAACCCTATGAGATAAATATTTGGGGACTTAATTAAAGGTGAAGGAACGGAAGCATGAAAAACACAAGTTTATACCATTGAATTCAAAAATTTTCACCTAGGGTCACATGCACCATGCAAGATTTATTTTTATCTATTTGATTTCAATGATAAACAACATATTAAAACTCTTTTAATAAGTTTTTGGATCTGTATTTGCCATTTAAGATTTTAAAATTAATCAGATTAATTTTAGAACCCTAGATTAAATCAAGAACAAACACACTAACCTCTTGATGCACTGTAGTGTATTTGCGCCTTTGAGATGCGTCTTCAGGACACCAGATGTTGTCCCTCTAGCTTGTCCACACCAAGAATACCTATGGCAGCCCTTGAACAGCTTCTAAAGCTTTTTTATTAATTAGAAAATCAAGTTCTGCCTTTTAAGAGATTAAAGATGTAAACAGGACACTAGAAACGATTTCTAGTATTTTTAATTCAAGAGATTGTTTGCTAATCTCTTGGAATTGGTGAGAGATGAAGAAGAAGAGAAGGGAGACTCTTGGGTGGCAGCACCAAGGATGAGGAGCTGCTGGTTATGTTATTTATTTTTCATAACAACACTTATATAGCTAGGTCAACACATTAAACCCTTGCCACATGTCACCCTCTGATTGGTTCTAGGTTTAATTGACCCAATCACATTGTGCTAAGTGTCAAACCTTTAATCTTAATTTTAATCATCTTATATGATTAAAAGACATTTGGCAAGCTTATGTGTAATGCCATGTATCACCATCTCATGGTGCCACATGTCACCCTGTGAAATGACCAAAATGCCCCTGTGTCTTAATTTTGAGTTCTTAATCCAAAATAATTATTTCTCTTCTTCTAATCAATTTATATCAAATATAAATTAATTAATTAATCTCTATTAATTAATTTCTCATTAATTAAATTCATATTTAAGTACTTTAAATATAAATTTAACTTATACTATACATCCAACAATCTAGATTTGGTTTCAAGTCATGCTAGGGACTTTGCAATCTAATTGCAAACCAAACCTATTTAATTAATCAATTAAACTCTTTAATTAATTAATTAAATCATATTTAATTAGGTGATAACTTGTGTATGTGTGTGACTTACTAGGCTCATCACTAATTGGCTATGAGACATGATATCAACTCTTAATATCATCAAAACTCTTTCTTACCATAAATGATTTCTCTAAATCATTTTATGCACCTCATAGACCATGGTTAACACCTAGCATAGCATGCTATGGTTACCCAATCAGTAATAAGGTTTACCTTAAATGAACCTATAATCATATGTTACCATGCACTAGAATCTCTCTGTTACAAAATCCCAACTCAAGCTGGAGTCATGATTTATATCAAACCCCATTTGCTATGAATATTATGTTCTCTTTTAATTCCAGTTTTTTATTAAAAAGATTTTTCTCATCAGAAACTCTTTTCTGAATAAATCTATCTGTCCTGGCTAGGAACTTAAAACATCAAGAACAATTAAATGAACATAGGATTTTATCTCTATTTACTTAGAGGAATAGATTCCATCTTGATTAACACCTACCTCCATATATAACTAGTAGGAGCCAACACATGCCTATATACCCATACACAGTACAAGTATGAAAGCAGTATAAAACTCAAACCACCTATATGTGCTATCTCAGGTCTAAAGATTATATGCACTAATATGATTTATGACAAAACATTGACAAGAGTAAACTCCATGTGCTTGTCATAAGTGTCACTGGTTTGACCTACTTATCATGTATAAGTGCCTATCATGTTTGTTATATGGCATGAGACTCACCATTCCATCTTATTTATATCTCATATAAATAACTTGGGAACAAACATGAATATAATCTTTCTAGATAAGTCATGTCCTTATTATGAAGTATCCTCGATTGTGAACCTATTTATGATACTTTGTACTAGAAATACTGTCACTCATATTTTTAATAACTTAAGAATAGAATTTCTAACAAAATATCAATGGACCTTTTCTATTACACATAAATATCTTATATAAACGGAAAAGTGGAAATGCCTTTTATTAATAAAAACATATACAAGATACATACTAAATGATATGCTCTAGGGCATACTACTAACAATCTCCCACTAGCACTAAAGTCATTCATTACAATATCTTAGACCCATCTTCTCAAGATGTAGGTCTAGCTGATTCTGTGACATAGGCTTAGTGAATGGATTAGCTGGATTTTCAGCTGATACTATTTTCTGCATGGCTACATCGCCTCGTCCAACTATTTCTCTGATAATGTGGTAGCGCCTTTCTATGTGTTTGAATTTTTTGTGAGACCTGGGTTCCTTAGCCTGTATGACTGCTCCATTGTTGTCACAGTGTAGTGGAACTGCTGACTCAATGGAAGGAACTACTATAAGTTCTATCACGAACTTCTTTATCCAAACAGCTTCCTTTGCAGCATCTGATGTAGCAATATACTCAGCCTCAGTAGTGGAATCTGCAGTCGTACTTTGTTTGGAACTCTTTCAACTGACTGCACCTCCATTACAAATGAACACATATCCAGAGGTAGACTTTCTATCATCGATATCTGATTGGAAATCAAAATCAGTATAACTATCCAATTACAAGTCTCCACCTCCATAGATCAAGAATAAATCCTTAGTTCTTCTCAAGTACTTAAGGATATTCTTGACAGCTATCCAGTGTTCCAAACCTAGATTGGATTGATACCTGCTAGTCAAACTAACAGCATATGCGATATCCGGCCTAATACACAACAATGCATGCATTAAACTTCCAATAGCCGAAGAATATGGAATCCTGGCCATTTTATCTCTTTCTTCAGGTGTCTTTGGAGACATCTCTTTAGAAAGATGGATACCATGTCTCACTGATAATAATCCTCTCTTGGAATCAAGCATGTTAAACCTCTTTAACACCTTTTCCAAGTATAGACTTTGGGACAAACCAATTATTCTTTTCGCTCTATCTCTATAGATGTGAATCCCAAGAATATAGGTTTTCTCCCCTAAGTCTTTCATGGAGAATGTATTTGACAACCATACCTTTACAGTTGTCAACATACCTGTGTCAATACCCATCAATAATATGTCATCCACATATAAGATAAGGAAAGTGATAGCACTGTCACTAACCTTCTTATATACACATGGCTTATCCTCATTTTTGATAAAACCAAAGGATTTAATGGCTTCATCAAAACGGATGTTCCAACTCCTCGAAGCTTGCTTCAACCCATAAATGGATCACTTTAGCTTGCATACCTTGGAACCATCTTGGGATTCAAAACCCCTAGGTTGTTCCATGAAAATGTTTTCTTCAATGTATCCATTGAGAAAAGCTGTTTTGACATCCATCTGCCAAATCTCATAATCATAGTATGCAGCTATTGCTAATAAAATCCTAATTGATTTAAGCATGGAAACAGGTGAGAAAGTCTCCTCATAGTCGATTCCTTGCCTTTGGTGAAACCCTTTCGCTACTAGCCTTGCCTTATAGGTCTCTACCTTTCCATCAAAACCAATTTTCTTCTTGAAAACCCATTTGTTCCCTATAAGTACAATACCTTCAGGTGAGTCAATAAGATCCCAAACTTGATTCTCATATATGGAATCAATTTCAGATTTCATAGCATCAATCCATTTTGAAGAGTCTATATCTGATATAGCTTCTTCATAGGTAAGTGGATCATCTCCATGATCTACTTCTTCATGAGTAGACAACTCTTGTTCTTCTTCATGAAGGAAACCATATCTCACTGGTGGGTGAGATATCCTAGTTGTTCTATGAGGAATAGCTGTAGATGTTTCATCAATAGATGTAGGTTGACTAGATGGATCTATATCCATCTGATCTGTTGATTGGTCAGAATTCTCCAATTCCAACTCTATTTACCTTCCTTTGCCCCCTTCTTGAATAAACTGTTGTTCAAGAAATGTGGCATCTCTACTCACCACAACCTTTTGTGATGCAGGCAAATAAAAATAATATCTAAAACTATATTTTAGATATCCAACAAATCGACCTTTTTCTGATTTGGTTTCCAATTTATCAGTGTTTAGTTTTTGATATAAGCTGGACAGCCCCAAATCTTAACATGCTTAAGACTTGGTTTTCTTCCATTTTGAACTTGAGTTGGTTTTTCACCATGGCATTGCATTCATTTAGATCACTTACATTCATTTTGTGTTTGTCATTATTATCTAAATAATAAAGACCTTCATTCATATAACCCGAACCAACATATTTATTTCCAAAATAAATATTGTAAACATCATCTGTGAATTGAAATTTATAGCCATTTCTAGTCAAACTAGATATAGAAATGATGTTCTTAAAAGCATCAGGTACATATAAAATATTATCCAAACACAAAACATGTCCAAACATGTAAAAAGATTTAGATCCTATGGCTAAATCTTCAACAGTTGAACCATTGCCAATCCGGACTCTAACATCTTGAGAACGCAAGCTGCTACTATTTGCTAGTTCCTGCATATCATTAGAAATGTGAGAACTGGCACCAGTATCTAAAATCCAAGCTATAGATGAACTATGAGTATCATCAGAATCTAAATAACAAGATATGGACATACCTTATGAAGGTGTATCCTTCTTGTCCTTCAGAGAAGTAAGATACTCTATGCAGTTCCTTTTCTAGTGCCCATCCTTCTGGCAGTGGAAACACTTTCCTTTGCCTCCATCAGCTTTAGTCTTCCCTTTCTGTTTAGCTATTTTCTTAGAAGGAACAGTAATCTGAGGTTTCTTTTTCTTATTGCCCTTCTTCTTGTTAGACTTTCTAGCAAAAGAAGATGCAATCAAAGCTACCTCTTTTCCTTTATTGCCCGGCATATTCTTTTGGGCCATAACCAGCATGTTGAGTAAACTAGCTAAGGTGCATTCCTGTTTAGTTATATGGAAATTTGTCATAAAATTCCCAAAAGACTCAGGAAGGGACTGAAGGATCAAATTCTTCTGCAGTTGGAAATCCATGTTGAAGTCAAGATGTTCCAACTACTCAATCAGCCGAATCATCTTGTGGACATGATCCCTAACATTCTGTCCCTCAGACATCCTCATGCGGAACAGCTACCTAGGTATCTCATACCTAGCATTCCTACTGTGCTCACCATATAACTCTTGTAGGTGAAAGAGGATCTCACTCGCACTCTACATATTCTCATGCTGCTTCTGTAACTCATTACTCATGGAAGTAAGCATGTAACACTTAGCTCTCATATCATGCTCCTTCCACTTGTCCAAAGTTTCATGTTCCTCTAGAGTGGCCTCTGGAGGTAAGGGACCAGGAACATTTGAATCTAGAACATATCCTATATGTTCAAGGTTTAGGACAAGTTTCAAATTTCTTGGCCAATCAGACAGATTAGGTCCTGTCAACCTATTGTGATCAAGTATGCTTGCAAGGATATTGGATGGTGGTGGTGGTTGTTCCGTGCTTATTATTATCAGAAAATTAAATGCAGAAAATAACTAGATTAATTAGTAAATGTATCATGTAATTAACCAAAATGATTATGGTCTTTTAATCAAATTAGTCCTCCCACTAACTTAGCGAATCCTACACTTCCATAGTAGAAAATGGAAATCCTAGTTGGATGGATTTCTAGTGGGTGATTGAATTCTTATAATTCTATTAATCATCCTCAGGTACATCCATTATTGGAATTACAATAAACTATAAGTGAGCAACTCCTTGCCTATCACATCTCATATGAGGTTCAATCCTTTACCTAGCCACTAATGCTCTAAATCTCAGGTACATCCATTATTGACTTATCTTGCATTAGTTAAGTTGATCCCATTGAGCTAGTAATTATGCAAATAATTTTAATGTCCTCAGGTACATCTAATATTGGCCGATGATTTTCCCACTTTTCTCTTTTTCATGCTGCTCTTGAGGGGGTTAGGTTTGTACTTGGGCCTGGGCTGACAGATTATCAGCCAGTTGCTGCAAGAAGCCGTTTGTGCAATAATTTGTATAGGAGGGACTGGTGCAGTTGGACCTCCAACGCTCTGTGAAACTAGGGCCTCTCCTTATACGTTAGCTGTATCAGACTGCTCTACCATTTTATCCCTCTTGTCCATATCTATTCACAGGATTTTTTTTTTCTGTACAATCAACACAAGGAGGTTTCTCCCTGTTAGTTCATATTTATGATGTAAATGTACTATATGTATGAAACCTTTGAGCAATTGTAATATTTCAAATTCACAGTTCAAAATTTACTTTAAAACCTTTGCTCTGATACCACTAAAACATGTCACACCCTACTCCTCGTAAAATGTAACATGCTCCCGTAGTACACCTAATAAATTACCATACTTCGCCTACCGGTAACCCATTAAATATACTAAAAGGAATTTTAAAACAATTTTCGTTCATTTTTAAATTGGTGGGTAAAATTTTCTCAGATATTAAAAACCTTTATTTAAAGTCCAAACATAAATCAAATTTTTAGATATTTAAAAATCTCCGCAATTTTTACAAAAATTTTGGCAGAGTGCCGTCTGTATTTTAAGAAAATAGTTCTTCAAAACCTGAAAATAAAGACACTCCCAATATTTTTCTTAACAACTTCTTCAAATTTCACAATCAATCTCAACCAATTTCTCAAGTCTCAAAATTCAAACCATCCTCATTTCACAAATCAACACAAGCAATTCAATACACAGTTTAAATTAAATCAAACATTGAAATATCTCATTAAGATAACAAAATGAATATTTACATTCATGGGAGTATTAAAAATTTAGTAGTGCAAACTATATAAATACATAAAATCTCAAGATAATATTACAATAATTTGTATTTGATTACAATCTAAATATATATATATATATATATATATATATATATATATATATATATATATTACAAAAGAGTTAGTACAACTGCTCAAAAGAAATTTCATACGTATAATTACAGAATTACATCAAAAGCTAATGTACAACGGTATACCTATGATATACACGAGGATAATCTCACCGTGTCCTTCAGTAACCTCGCTCAGCTGCTCTGTCCTTCAGTAACCTAGCTCAGCTGCTCTATATATTTTCTTTCACCTGCGATAGCATACAAAGCTATCGCTGAGTGGTGAACTCAGTGGTGCAAAAACTAATAATTTAAAACTTAATACAAATTATTCTTAACAATTCATAATGAATAAAAATTTAAAATTTCTAAATTCTTCAAAATCCATGACATTCAAAAATTATTATTTTCATTCATGCAAATTTTTCATTTGAATAACATTTTGATCAATTAATAACTATTTATTTACATTTCTTTTAAATTTCGAAATAATATAAAAATATTTTGAATCACTAACAAATTATTCATTTCAATCACAATTTATCAAATTATGCATAATTTAAAGGGCATTACCAACAATTCACACAGTTGAACCCATGACCCAAAATTCAAATAGATGTTGTGTTGTACACCACGACATTTCACACTCTCCCAATAACCGAGGCTAAAAGGGAGAAACAAATACTAGCTAGTATATATGAGTACTCATTCAAATTCTTCCCCAACTGGCAAGCCAGAGAGGAAGTAACTCGCCCCATCTAGTGGAGGAGACATCTCACTAGACAAGCTAATGAGAATTCACAACAAATTTTGCCATGTCAACTGTGGTTTCAAATCATATTCAAAACAATTTCTATTTACAAAGTATTTACAAATCATCATAAATTCATGCTCAAGGTTGGCAACACATCAAACTTAAAATTTACAATCCTCAAAACTATGTAATAAATCCTTAAATGCATAAGAAAATTTACATTTAATTTATACAAATTCATTCAACAAATTAAAATCCTCAATACAAAAAAATTATAAATCATAAAATAACTTGTTCAAATCAATTTAGAAATGAAAAGTAACAAAAAAGTTAGTTGTGCACAAACCTCAAGCGAGTCGCCTCTTGGCCTTGACTCGATTCCTCGGGTTCTTTCCCAGTGTTCTTTTCAACTGAAACACATAATTTCACAGTGTTTCAGTATCATAACTTATTATAAATCCAAAATAAATTCAAATTCACTTTTATCTAGCTTATATATGCTAAACTTGACATTCTTCAAAATTTGTGTTTCGGAGTTACTATTCACTACACTATTTAAGTCAATTTATTAACTTTCTAAGGCTTAATAGATATGGAAATTCCAGCTTCACCCACATACCACATTTTGGTCACTAAATTTGTTGGTTTTGGTTGTTTACTCAAATTATACGTCTTTTAGGTAAAATTGTAAATTTTTAGTTTTGATGTCTTAAGTTGCACTATTCCATTGGTCATTTTACTGTTAGAATTTGGCAAAACTTCCTTCATACAAAATGTTCCCTATTGTCTTAAGTTTATTCTCCTTTTTGAATCACTCCATTTGGAGTTTTGTAGCTCAAGTTATAGCCATTTGAACCATGACTGCCGGATTGGACTTAACCCAAATTTCTGGGCAAATTTTGGTTCTGGCAGTTTTGGGTCACCAAATTTGGGTGGCCAAATGACTTGGTTAATGGCATAATTTGGATTTGTGTTCTTCATGAAAGTTTTAGGTATATATCTCAACTATCCACTGGTAAACTTTCAGGTCATTTAGACCTGCCTAGCTCAAGTTATGGCTAAATGAACAAATACTGTTCATTTGGTCATTTTGTATAGGGCAGACTGAGATTTTCTGGATTTGGTCAATTTATTCACTAGGTTTTGGTCACTTTTTGGGCATGGTTCCTCCATGAAAATTGTGTCATTTAGTGTCTATTTTCATTCCCAATTAGCTCATACCAATTGGACTTGTAAATTTTCATTTTTGGTCCCTCAAAGGGACCTTGGTCCTACTGCCAGCAGCATGAACACATTGGATCCGAATTTAACCTTAACTCCAACACTTCCAACACACTTCATTTGGTCACAAATGACCATTTTTCACTTCAAACTAGATCAATTACATCATTTCACCATTTCTCCAAATTTTTGCCTCTAAACCCTAAGTGTCAAACCCTAACCACACTAATTCATTGCATTTAACTAATTCAAGACATTTAATCATAAGCATTCAACACCAATAAGCTCACATACACCTTTAAATTCACCAAGTTCATGCATACATATATCAAACCCTAGTTGGCCAAAATTCAACTTTGTCCCATAACACTTGTCTTCATTTCATTTTAAGCTTATTTCCAAGTTCATTCAATCATAAACACATGTATTAAACTCAAAATTCCAAAGTAAATAGCTTACCTCAACTTTGATATTCAATCTTCAATTTTTCTCCTCTTTTCTTCTTTCTTTCTTGCTAAATCTCTTTCTCAAAGGAAGAAAATAAGGTTTTATGAAGTGATTGGGGAAGAAATTAGGGTTTAATGGGGGATTTAAAGCTTGGAGCAAGCTTTCATGGAGGTGTGGTAATGGTGGTGTTAAGGGAGAGGTGGGGCGGCAACTTAGGGAAGATGAAGAAGACTTTTAATTTTTTTTTTCTTTCCTTTTCTTGTCTTTTTTTTATGTCTTAGGAAGACCATAAATCAAATTAATTAAACTTATTAATTATAATATTTATGGCATCATGCATGATGTCATGCATGATGTCATCTCCCTTCACTTTTTCATTTTTTTTTATTTATTTTTTTTATTAGTTCTTTAATTTAATTCCCGACTCTAAAATTTTCTTTTCTCCAATTTTATTTGACAGTTAGGTCAGGAATCAGCTCTCGGGGTCAATTGACCAAATTGCCCTTTGCCGGTTCAACCCGGTTTACAAATAATTCAATATTTATTCCGGCTCCCTGACTTAATTATTTGACTGACTTAACAATTCTTTTTCGTGATTTTCTTTTTTCCACTGTGTTCATAATGGTCTTAAGGACTGCGACATCTCATTTTATGGTTCGAAATTTGAGTTTCAATTGACTTCACAGTCGTTCCCGAGAAGGTTACCCATCGCTGTGACTCTCGGCTCGTTTAACTTCTTATGTTCTGTTTTTCTTATTTATACTTAACTAATTGACAGTTACTAATTATTTGTGTTTATAGCTCATCTAATTGTCTTAAGTGTGGTCCTAATCCCCTTAATTGTTCGGACCGACACCGATCATCGGAACAGTGAAATATACTAGGCTATACAAACAGGGGTGTTACATTATTGACTTATCTTGCATTAGTTAAGTTGATCCCATTGAGCCAGTAATTATGCAAATAATTTTAATGTCCTCAGGTACATCCAATATTGGCCACCAAACCATTTACATATTTACAACATCTCATGCTTAACAATTATTCTTAAGAAAATCTCTTAAATTAATTGCATCTTATGCAACTATCTAAAATTTCTTAAAATAATTGCCCCAGTGGAGGGCTCATACTATAATTACTTTAATTATAGCATTTCTAAATTAATCATTTGTTTGAAAGATTTTATAGTCATCCTAATTACTATTAAGGTCTCACTTTGCACATTATCCATTTAATATGCATATATCATATAATTGTATACATTCCCATACATCTCATGCATTCATGGATAAGCAGTAAATATGGTATGAACATGGACTTTCTAAGGGATTCAATTCTGAGCCACCAAGAATTGAATCAGGGCATTCCTAGGTGCATTTCATTCATTCATTTTACAAGAGTTGCTGAAGGAGTACATAATCAACACTTGATCTTGAATTCCTCCCAATGGTCCCACCAATGCTCTTAACCTCCTTGAACTTCTTGCAATCCAATATTACATAGTAATCCTTGGCATACCAAGGCGAATTTACAAGAACTTAAATAAATGAAATTACAACCCAAAAATTATTACAAACTTAATAATACATGCCCAAAATAAATTAAAATAAATTAATTAATTTACAATCCCAAAGAAACATAAAAAAAATAAATCCAATCACATTGGTCTTTTATAGTCCATGATCATCAATCATGCA
Organism: Hevea brasiliensis; assembly: GCF_030052815.1. NCBI lineage: Eukaryota > Viridiplantae > Streptophyta > Magnoliopsida > Malpighiales > Euphorbiaceae > Hevea > Hevea brasiliensis. The sequence continues at coordinate 42,889,580 of NC_079498.1, forward strand.
TATCACTATTTAAAAATTAAATAAAACATACATACTTAAATTAAATTGAATATCTTATATTCAACTTAAAAATCCAGATTTGAATATGATTTAAATAAATTTAAAAATTCAGATTTGAATCTCATTCAAACAAATTTAAAAATTCAGATTTGAATCACATTCAAACAACTTTAAAAATTCAGATTTGAATCACATTCAAACAATTTTTAAAAAATCAGATTTGAATCACATTCAAACAATTTTTAAAAATTCAGATCTGAATATTATTCAAACAACTTTAAAAAATCAGATTTAAATATGATTCAAAGAACTTTAAAAATTCAGAATTGAATCACATTCAAACAACTTTTAAAATTCAGATTTGAATCAGATTCAAACAATTTTTAAAATTTTGATTTGAATCAAAATTTAATTGTGTGATTGAAATTCTAATTAAACAATTTAATTAGACATAGGATGAGCTTTTAGATCATACAAAAATTGCAAATTAAAAAGTCAAACCTTGAGCCACCCATGAAGCCACAAACCTTGCGCACCATGAAGGTGTTCTCTTGCATGCCACCACACATCCATTGCAACCAGCAATGGATAAATCATCTCATGATCAAAACACACAATTAAATCATATAATCAACAATCTAAATGGAAAATATAGTGGCTCTGATACCAATTGAAGGAACAAAAACGTGAAAAACATAAGTTTATACCATTGAATTCAAAAATTTTCACCTAGGGTCACATGCATCATGCAAGATTTATTTTTATCTATTTGATTTCAATGATAAATAACATATTAAAACTCTTTTAATATGTTTTTGGATCTGTATTTGCTATTTAAGATTTTAAAATTAATCAGATTAATTTTAGAACCCTAGATTAAATCAAGAACAAATATACTAACCTCTTGATGCATTACAGTGTATTTGCGCCTTTGAGATGCGTCTTCGGGATACCAGATGTTGTCCCTCTAGCTTTTCCACACCAGGAACACCTATGGCAGCCCTTGAACAGCTTCTAAAGCTTTTCTATTAATTAAAAAATCAAGTTCTACCTTTTAAGAGATTAAAGATGTAAACAGGACACTAGAAACGATTTCTAGTATTTTTAATTCAAGAGATTGTTTGCTAATCTCTTGGAATTGGTGAAAGATGAAGAAGAAGAGAAGGGAGACTCTTGGGTGGCGGCACCAAGGATGAGGAGCTGCTAGTTATGTTATTTTCTTTTCATAACAACACTTATATAGCTAGGTCAACACATTAAACCCTTGCCACATGTCACCCTATGATTGGTTCTAGGTTTAATTGACCTAATCATATTTGCCAAGTGTCAAACCTATATTTAATCTTAATTTTAATCATCTTATATGATTAAAAGACATTTGGCAAGCTTATGTGTAGTGCTATGTGTCACCATCTCATGGTGCCACATGTCACCCTGTGAAATGACCAAAATACCCCTGTGTCTTAATTTTGAGTTCTTAACCCTAAATAATTTTTTTTCTTCTTCTAATCAATTTATATCAAATATAAATTAATTAATTAATCTCTATTAATTAATTTCTCATTAATTAAATTTATATTTAAACACTTTAAATATAAATTTAACTTATACTATACATCCAATAATCTAGATTTGGTTTCAAGTCATGCTAGTGACTTTGCAATCTCATTGCAAATCAAACCTATTTAATTAATCAATTAAACTCTTTAATTAATTAATTAAATCATATTTAATTAGGTGATAACTTGTGTATGTGTGTGACTTACTAGGCTCATCACTAATTGGCAATGAGATATGATATCAACTTTTAATATCATCAGAACTCTTTCTTACCATAAATGATTTCTCTAAATCATTTTATGCACCTCATAGACCATGGTTAACACCTAGCATAGCATGCCATGGCCACCCAATCAGTAATAAGGTTTACCTTAAATGAACCTATAATCATATGTTACCGCACTAGAATCTCTCTGTTACAAAATCCCAACTCAAGTTGGAGTCATGGTTTATGTCAATCCCCATTTGCTATGAATATTATATTCTCTTTTAATTCCAGTTCTTGATTAAAAAGATTTTTCTCATCAGAAACTCTTTTCTGAATAAATCTATCTGTCCTGGCCAGGAACTTGAAACATCAAGAACAATTAAATGAACATAGGATTTTATCTCTATTTACTTAGAGGAACAGATTCCATCTTGATTAACTCCTACCTCCATATATAACTAGTAGGAGCCAACACATGCCCATATACCCATACACAGTACAAGTATGAAAGCAGTATGAAACTCAAACTACCTATTTACAAGATAACTGTGCTATCTCAGGTCTAAAGATTATATGCACTAATATGATTTATGACAAAATATTTATAAGAGTAAACTCCATGTGCTTGTCATAAGTGTCACTGGTTTGACCTACTTATCATGTATAAGTGCCTATCATGTTTGTTATATGGCATGAGACTCACCATTCCATCTTATTTATATCTCATATAAATAACTTGGGAACAAACATGAATATAATCTTTCTGGATAAGTCATGTCCTTATTATGAAGTATCCTTAATTGTGAACCTATTTATGATTCTTTGTACTAGAAATACTGTCACTCATATTCTTAACAACTTAAGAATAGAATTTCTAACAAAATATTAATGGACTTTTTCTATTACACATAAATATCTTATGTAAACGGAAAAGTGGAAATGCCTTTTATTAATAAAAATATGTACAAGATACATGCTAAATGATATGCTCTAGGGCATATTACTAACAGAAGGATTAATGAGGCTTAGATGATAATAAAATTTCAAGAAATGCAAGAAATTTTAATGACAATCGGTAGAGGTAATTAGGATATAAGGAGCACTAAGAAGGGCATTTTGGTCATTTCACCCTCAGAGTTGATTTTTGACCAACATGTCAATTTAATTAAGTGAGATTTATGTAATAAAATATGACAAAATATTGATATAAATTTAAATGGAAATGAGTAGAGAAAAAAAGAAGAAGAAAGGAAATAAAATGAAATAAAAATAAAACCCCATTAATGACATATGCATGATGTCATGATGATGCAATTAAAATCCTTAGCCAATCAAAATTAGACAAACACAATTAATGGATATAAAAGAAATTAAAAGAGACCAAAATTGATTCATCTTCTTCCTTTACCTTATGTTGGCCAAACCTCCATGGGAGTGAAGCTCTCCCAATTTTTTTCACTTCTAAGCTTGATTCCCTAGCATATATCACCACAAAACCCCTAAACCCCAACATAAAAATTTGTTATTTAGTCTTGAAGAAGTGTTTGGCAGCTAAGAATTAGAAAGAAAGTGAAGTTAGGAAAGTCTTGGAAGAGTGACAACAAAGGTTAGTGCAAATACTCACTCTCTTTTTCTCTTTACTCTTTGTTAGGAAGTTGAATTGAGTTAGAATTTATTGAAAAATGGAATAAAACATGTATGTAGGATCATGCATGAATTTTGGCAACCATGAGAAAGGGGAATGTTTGATGATTTTATTTGAATTAAAATTTCCTAGTGATGGTCTTTGATAAGTATACATGGATTAGAACTTAAATTTCCATGTTTGGTATGAAATTGAGAAATTGGAAGTTAGGGTTTTGAATCAAAATTGGGGGTTTGTTAAATTGCTATTGAATTGATGTTGTTATGGTCAATTAATGACCATTTGATGTGGTTTCACCTTAAAATGAAGTTGGTTTTGGATTTGTAATGCTAAAAGGAGAAATGCTCTTTTGTGCTGGAATTATAGACTTTGAGTCCAGTAGGTTTGGATAGCTATAAGCAGAGTTGTATAGCTTCAATTGGTATAAGGCCAATTGGAGGTGAAACTAGGGACATAATGTCACATTTTTTATGTAGAGACTCTACCCAGAAACCCAACACAAAGTGACCTAAAATTGGCTTGAATCCGGGTAACTATATGCTAGACTTAGAAAAATGACCATATGAACAATGATTGTCCAAATGGGTCTAACTCATTGTAGAGAGGTCTAAATGATCTGATTTTTGAACCCATGGAAAGCTTAGACATAGTAGACCATTTTTCATGGAGATCATGAATCCTAATTCTGGCCCTAACCTAGTGAAATTGCTAACCAAAATTAGCCTAATAAAACTGTCAGAACCAAAAACTGCCCAAAAAATCCTGGACATTGACAATTCGATCAGTTGTGGTAAAAATGCAATAACTTGGGCTACAAAACTCTAAATGGAGTGATTCAAAAAGGAAATTAAAGTTAAGACACTAAGGAATTGTGACACCCCTTACCCGTGTACAGTATACCCGAGTAAGTAATGCCACCTGGTGTACCGGCACACTCTAATATTCCTCAATTAATTTAGACAATGCTTTTGCATATAATTTATGAAATACAATTTATTTAAACCATTTATCAAAAGTATCATTCATTTAAGGTTTCGAAAATTTTTAAGAAAATCCGGCGGAGTACCGGCTAAAAATGGAGAAAAAAAACACTTCCAATATTTTTATTCCATCATCTCAAACTCCAATATCAACACCAAACTCAATATCAATATCTCAATAATTTGTCAATTTCAGGTCTCAACAACCTTTTCATTTCTCAAAACATCCCTTTCTCAGGGTTCTCATATATAAACAACCATTAAATACTCAAATTAATACCATACATGACCATAAATCTTTATTATTTACAATAAGCTCAAAATACATTACATAAATCCCAAATACATATGAGAAATAAAAATTTAATTACAAAATGACAAAATGACATCTAGTGTCCTACCAATGCACTGCAGGTGACGAGGTGACACGGACACTGAGCAGAACTGCCGGATGGACTCACCCAGTCTGTGGTCTACTGGGCTCGCGATCGGGATCTCCAGTACCTACGCGTGGCAAAAGCAACGCGCTAAGCAATAATGCTTAGTGGTGCAATAATATAATAAAAGAAAATAGCAAGAAAATAAATGTGTAGAGAATGTGTATGCTTTTTTTTTTTTTTTTTTTTTTTTGATATTGATATATTCATTGTTTCATTAACGTTGTTCACTTTTATTCATTTGGTTGCCCCAAGTAACCTACACTAGACATCGGATCGATAACGGGTAAACTGGCACTGGGTACCTAGTACCTCGGGCCATCACACCATCGGTCACATATGCATCTCCCGGTGTGCAACAGAACAGCTAACAAGCTGTAAATAATATCAGGCACAAGGCCAAGTCTCAATGCAAAGTCAGAATGGCCAAAAGCCATGAAATCACAGAATGGCATTTTTGCCATGTGCAGTACTGCTAACTGAACCCTATTGGCATGCCAAACTATCCAAACCAATCTTGTTAGGTATACTAGGGCATTTGAAACTCTTAAATTTGTCAATTTGTGAATTTCAACTTTTTTGGTGTCACTATTCATCATTGGTCAACAAAAATGTTGACTTTTAGAATAAAAATGTGTACATCAACTTTGGCACTCCCAACATACCACATTTGGTGTTTAAAACTTGTTGGCATTAAGTGTTTTTGCCATTCCAAAGTGTAACTCAACACAAACAGATTTTTCAATTTTGGTGAGTCAACTTCACTGTTCCATTGGACACTGTTACTGTTGGAATTTGAGGAAATGTAAAACATGAAAGTTGTTCCTTATTTTGTCTAGTTGAATTTCCTTTTTTGAATCACTCCATTTGGAGTTTTGTAGCTCCAGATATGGCTCAAAAACCCAAGCTGTCCGGATATGCATTCTGCAGAAATTTACCATATCTACAGTACATGAACAGTAACTTGAGTCACTTGGTTGAATGGGTTCTGGCCATAATTTGGGGTAGGTTCCTTCATGAAAGTTGTTTGTCTATGTCTTAACGTGTTTCTGTAAAAAATTCAGGCCAATTGACCAAATCTACAGTGAGTTATGGCCAAATGAACAGTTACTGTTCATTTGGCAAATTCTGCAGAGGCAGTTTCAGGGTTCCGGATTGGGGCCAAGTTTTGGTCCTCTTGCTTTAGTCTTTTGGGCATGGTTTCTTCAGAAAAAGTGTGCCATTATAAGCCTAGTTTCATGTCCAATTGGCCAAACACCAATTGGACTAGCACAGCCCAAGTTATGGCAGTGCAAAGGGACTGAAATTTCAGTCCCTATGCTGCTGTCCATAGGGCAGCCTGCAACCTCACCTTGCCATAGTGTTTTTCAGTCCCATTTATGGTCAACACATCTAAAATGGTCACTAATTAACCATTACAATGTGCCCTAACAATTTCCTAAGCCAATTCACACTTTCACCTTTCCAAACCCTAAGGTTCAAATCAATTTATCCATAAACCTCAATTTAACACACTAGTTCAACATCTATGTAAATATATAGCTTAAACATAATCTCCAATTCATGTTAAGTCCATTAAAACCATCAAAACACTCCCTTATTCTTCCTCCCTTAGGGCTGCCGAAATTGAAGGCATGCATAAGTATAAATTCCATTCACTTAAGTTACCAATTCTTGCTCACTTAAAGGCTTTAACATGGAATAAAGGTGATTTGAGTATTTATATGCACTAACCTTGTTTGGGCAGATTTTTCCAAGCCTCTAAACCTCAATTTCCTTCCTCTTGTTGGCTGCCAAGAGCTTGTTTAAGATATGGGGTAAGGTTTTAATGAAGAGAGGTTAGAGAAATAGGGTGGAAGTGAGGAAAATCTAAAGCTTGAAAAAGCTTCCATGGAAGGTGGCCATGGCTAGGTTTCGACTGGCTTTTTTGGGAGAGGATGGCTGCTGCAATTTATGTCTTAATTTGGTCTTCTTTTATGTCTTTTATTAGTTTGGTCAAATGGGAGCTTAATGGTGATTGGTTGGTAATCTTGAATGACATCACTTTGATGTCATAAATTGGCATTTGTTGCATTTTTCTTTCCTTTCCTCCACTACTCATTTTCAATTTAATTTCTAGCAATATTTCTTCATATTTTATGTCATATTAATTATTTACTCAACTGGACAAGTCGGCCAAAAATCACCTCTGAAGGCGAAATGACCAAAATGCCCTCCGTTTGGCTTAACGGGTCAAAATTGTCTGTACCGATTGAAAAATTTTTCTAGCTATTTTCTTGGCATTCTAATGCCATGGGAACCTCAATTACCCTTCTCTGGAGTCCCAAAAATTATTTTATAATTTTTCCCCCGGGTCTAGGGCTCCTCGTTGCGAGAACCGCAACTTCCCTTCGATTACCCATCGCTTGGGCACCGGCTCGTTTTGCTTGGTTGTATTTTATTTCTAAATTTTTTTACTAAGTGTTTCTTATTAATATTTGAGTTAATTATGGTTCCTGACTTTAGTTTAAATATTTTTCCGGACGTTCTAGCTGTCCGGACCGACACCGGTCACCGGAACAGTAGGATGTACGGAGTGGTTACCGGGAGGGTGTTACAGGAATAACTTTGATGAAAAAAGTTGATCAAATTTCCACTGTAGATTGGCCAATGGAACAGTGAACTTAGGTTATAAAATCTGAAATTTTTGAAATACTCATGGAATGACTTGATGTGTGGTTGGCAATTTATGCCAATAACTTAATGAACCAAAATGTGGATTGAACATGAAATTGGGACTTGTGTTCCCATTACATATGGCATAACCAAAATTTAGCATGAATAGTATTATAAATAGTAACCATAATGATCCAATGTAAAGAACCAATACCTAAAATGATAATGTGCCCATGTATGCCTAGTTTTATGATTGGTTTGGATAGGTTGGCATGCCAATAGGATTCTGACTTGCAGTACTGCTTATGGCTCCATGCCATTTTATGATTTATGGCTTTTATTGTCATTTTGTGATTTATGGCTTCTGGTCATTCTATTATTCTTTGATACACGTGGCTTTATGCCCGATTGACATTATGACTCTTTAGCTATTCTGTTGCACACCTGGCAGATACTATGTAACCGATGGTGTGACGGCCCATGGTACTTGATACCTAATACTAGTTTATCCATTTATCCAGTCCATTCAACTTGTATAGGTAACTTGGACATTAAAATAAGTCTTAACAATTTATTAATAAATAATGAATAGAAAAACTATTAAATTAAATATCTTATAAGTAGCTATCAAAAAAATACATCCTGTGTGGCATATTAGTATAATTTTTTATTTTATTTATTTAGTTTATTTTAATATTATTATTGCACCACTAAGCATTATGCTTAGCGCGTCGCTTTTTGCCACGCGTAGGTACTGGAGACCAGAAGAGAGAGAGCCTAGTAAACCTTAGATTAGGATTTTGGGAGTCCGGATCTGCATTTGAGTTCAGTGTCACCATTCTCTGCAGTACATTTTGGTAGGACCCAATAAGCTTTATTAGTGATTTTGTATTTTGTATCCGGACATAAATTTTGTCTTGTAAATTATGAATTCATGTAATTATTTATAAATTATGTAAATTAATAAAATTTGAGTATTTCACTTATGAAATTGAGCATGAATGATATAATGGATTTGAATTGAGAATGGAGATCAAATGATTGTTTGAAAAATATGAGATGATGTTTGAGATTGTAAAAAATTTATATGTTTGAAATTATTGTTGAGATTTTAAATAGGTGAAAAATCGTCAAAATTTTAATAAATTAAGGGAAACTCCTTTGGTTTCTCTGATTAAATAAATAAACTTAAATTAATAATATTAAATTCAATTACTGGAAAATGTAATAAGATAATTTAAGGTGCTCCGACATAGAATGTAGCACGTCTTGTTCGGCTACACTGTAGATGGGTAAGGCTTGTTACAATACCCACACAAGACCCAAAACTTATTTTGCCAAGAAATGATTTAAAGAAGCATGAAATCAAAGAAAGGAAGCAAGTGAGTATCGAATTAGTATCAATTATAGACTGAAGAGACACAAAAGTAGCAAAGAAGGCCTTCGGGTCTTTGAACCGAAGGTAAGGCTAGTTGACAACGAGGATAACGTCGGCGTTAGCCTCGAAAGGCGAAGTGATGGTCGTGCACCATGAATTACACAATAGTAGCAAGGATGGTGCACTAGAGAGAGAGAGAGAGAGAGAGAAAGCTTAAGCATCTTATATTTTTTGAGAATGATGGGTGATAAGGGTGATGTATTTGTTTAAATTAAAAAGGGTGACGGTGATTTTGAAGAACTCGGTGATGGTGGTTAAGAGAATTTGAGGAAAATTTTAAAGGAAGAAGAAGATGAATGGTATCACGAAAGTAAAAATGAAGTGCTAGAGTTGAAGGAATAGTTTTATTAAATGGGTAGGATAAAATGACATGAGAAATAAGAAAAGGTGATTTGACTTTAATTAAACTTTTTCAAAAATTGGGTCACCTGTGCCTCTCGTTGGAACATAAAATTTTATAAAAATTTAATGAAATTGATTTTTTTTATTAATTCTCACATTTGAAATAAAAGAATTTAATTTTTTTTAATTTAAAAAATTTTTCATTTTAAAAGAATTAAAAATCAAGCATAATTTTGTAAAAACTTAATTGAATTTTTTTCTTAAGAAAAATTTATTTCAAAGAAAGCCTTAGAAATAAGGTTTTTTGTTTTTTTTGAAAAAAAAAAAATTTAAGTTCCATTAACTAAATAAGTCGCTTGCCATGGGTTTTACGTTAAATTACCATGGCCCAGCGGAGCAATAGATTTTAATGCCTTTGGAAAAATTAATCTCCACGTTAAAATGACTTAACTAGCTAATCAATGTGTAGAAGCAATTGTTTGCACCAAAAATAATTATTCTAACTTATTATTTATTTTTATTTTTATGGTTAATTAAGTTAATTTTTGCAGAATGAATTTAATTAATTTTATTTTATTAATTTAATTATGAGGCTTAATTAATTATTTGTTAGTTATTTTTGGGTGGTTATATGTGAAAGTTATTAATTAATGGAAAGTTATCAAGTTACCAGTTAGTGGGGGAGTTATCAACTGTGGGAGAAGTTAAGAGAAAACTCAAGTAGTGAATGATAACTGCTGTGAACTATCGAGATGTGAGGAAATGAGAATGTGCAAGTTTCGAAATCTTTCAAGTGTAACTATAAATAGCAGCTATTGTGCAACGGAAAAGGTCCAACCAACTAATCCAATAGCTCAACCAATCAACCAAAGTAGACTCAACAATCCATTTAATCTTAGATTTCTATAGTCATTTCTAATTTACAAGAATTGTTCATTTTTATTTTTATTGTAATTTTTATTTTCAAGTATTATATTTACTTTCAATTAAATAGTACAATTTCCTCTTTAAATTCTCATTTTCGTAAGACAATATCTCATTTTTTAATTTATTTTATAACTAAAGATGAAACTGGTTTTACTATGGTTGATTTTTATAATAATTTAATGTAAAAATTAAATTATATTTTAATTGATAAACTTAATATATAGTATACTCGCATTTAAGTTATTTGTTAATTAAATTATTTTTAATTAAATAATTAATTTTATTAAGATAAATAAATTAAATAATAATTTTAAAAAAATTAAATAATAATTTTTCTTATAAAAAATTGCATAAAGCATTTTCTAAGAAAATATTTAAAAAAGAAAACAATAGAAGCTTATAGCATTAATTGTTGATCTATTTATTATTATTTTAATAAATAAAAAATCAATTATATAATAATAAAATTAGAAGTGACAAGAAAATTCTAGATAATCCTTAATTGCTTATTTATTTCCCCACGGAAATAAAATAAAAGAAATAAACGTGGGGTCACTCAATGGAAAGCCGACGAGAAAAGCTGAGCTGGCAATAAGGATTGCTGTGTGGTCAACATCAAGAGTTGATGTGACGAACTCATGATGGACGGTGGAGATTTTGTTGTTGCCAAATCAGCATCAAAATCCTTTTGTTTGGAAAATAAAAGGAAGAAAGAGAAAATAAGACAGTAGAGATTCAAAGAGCCTGTTCATACATGTCAATTTTTAAATATAATATTAGAAATTATTGGGTAAAAGAATATTGGAATGAATTTTTCAATTTTATAAAATTTAACTTAAATTTAAAAAATAAATTATTATTTTCTGTTTAAAAGTTTAAAAAATAATTTTTTATAAAAAAGTAAATAATTTTAAATTTTATAATTAAAATTAAATAATTACTTTAAAATGTTTATTTTTAATAATAAATTTCTTCATATTATTATAAAATAAATGAATAATACAATAAAATATAAAATATATTTTATAATAATTTATTTTTTAATTATGAAAGATATGAGTATTTTTAAATTAAAAATTATTTTTTGTTAATGCATTTTTATATATTTTTATTTTTTATATAAAAATAGAGGTCAATTTTTTAAAAAGAAATAAAGAATAAAAATTAAATTATTTTTCACAAGTGAACAGATTGTAGTATTCTTTGGAAAATGAGTGAAAGCTAAAATGATTTTTTTTGGTATCACTAATTTTGATTGAAATTTTAATTTAAAATCTTATGCATTAAAAAATAATTTTAATATTATTAAATTAAACAAAAAGGTAAACAGTTTAATTATTTTTTTGTTAGAATTTTTTTAACAATTAAATGTGAATGATTAGTGATAAATTTAATCTTTTTATAATCAAATGTGAATCATTGTTGATAAAATCTTATCATGGGTAGACTCTTATGATAATGAAAGTAAATCAAGTTGTTTAACTGCGTTCTTTAGAAAATAAGATAACTTTATGAGGTAGAATATAAATTTAAAATATAAAATTTTATACTATAATTTTGCATAAAAAATTTGAAATAAATCACTTATGTAAAAAATAATGATAATTATTTTAATTTAAAAAGTTTTATCATATTGATAAAATATTTGAATTAACTCTTTAGGCGATAAGCATAATTTTTTTTGTGGGATTTATCATTGTTCGATAGTAAGATATTTCTATAAATCTAATTTAGTAAACATCAATTATTAATTTCCTACTAGAGAGAAAATATATACCTCATATTATAGACCCTTATAAGGGAAGAAATAACATTCTCATAAAATATGAGACAAAAATCGAAAATTCATTAACAAGAATAAATTTAAGTATGCAGATTTTGTTTCAAAAGAATATATATATATATATATATATATATATATATATATATATATATATATATATATATATATATATTATTGAAAAAAATAATATAAAATATTAAAATATTAAAAAAAATATAAAAAAGTGAGAGAGATACTATTGATGAAAATATTAATTAGAGGCTACTCCAAAGAGATCAGAAGAGGTTGACCACTGAGTGTGATCGCGTGGTGGTCAACTTGATGAAATGGTCTTATCTCATCTCGGTTTGACTCTCCGCACCAATATGATGATTAAATATTATCTCTATTTAGGAGTATAATAGGAGGAGATAACAGGTTATACAGTGATTTATCTCATTGGGTGTCACTTTTAGTTCAGTAATAGATTCCTTTTTATATGGTTGAATTAAATCGAGAATATTAATTAATAACCTTGGGCCTCTGATCTAAGGGAACTATAACAATGATATTCGGAGAGCCCTATTTTTTGAGCTTTTTTTAAAAAGAAAGAATAATAAGACGTTGAAAGAAATGTAGAAAAAGAATGAGAGGGACTGGAGGAAGACTTGAAGAAAAAAATGATAACTATTGTTTAACTGCTTTTTAACTAGTACTTTAAAGGCAATTATTAATTTTTATATTTTATTAATTTGTTTTTTAAAATTAATAATAAGTATAAAAATATTAGACAAAATAGCATTATGTTTCCATTTTTATATTTAAGGAAAAAAGGGTTTTTTTTTTTAATCTAGGTTTGCTCTATTGATCTCAAATTTTAATACGTGATTTAAAAATTATCCCTTAAATGTAAAAGAACAATTTTAGAGGATAATTTAAAAATTATCTTTAAATGGTAGTGAAAATGGTAGTGAGCTTGATAATTGAAAATGGAATTGTAACAGCTATAATTTATGCTTTCTTTCCAACAACTAATCAAATTTTTGTTAGTTTAGTATGCATTCAAAAATTAAAAGGATTGTTAAGAGGAGTTTAATTGGACTTACAAATTAATTAAATTTATTTATAAATAAAAAATTTTGTTGGGTTAAGTTTGATATTATTTGGTGGGTTGGTGCTCTGACATTGTTTCTTGGGAAATACCACCATTTAAGTAGCATAGATTAAATAAATCATCAATAATTAATAAAATGACATATAAAAATTTTGGCATGTTTACTTTTAATTTTGGATTATGTCTATGGACTAAATTCTAAATAAATATTTCATTATTAAAAATAATATGTATAAACAGAGTTTTTATAAATGAATCTACTAAAAAATAGTAGCACTCAAAGTATTTTTCAAAACACCCACAATAATTTTCTCACTATTTTTACTACTTTAGTATTAAAATTCACATAAACTCTATTTTTGTGTTTCTTCACATTTACAAGCTTTTGATTATTTTTAAGAAATTTGAGCTACCAAAGAAAGTTAAGCTCTTGTATATTTAGAGGCGAGGGAATACAAACTCAATATGAATTCCCTATCCCGACTTTAGTGCCACCAATTTTCTAAATAACTAAAAATACGTGTCAATCTCGATTAATGTGCTACCAAAATAATTAATTGTGAAAATTGACTCTCTTTTTTTTTTTTTAGAAATTGCAGCGGCTACAGTTGTTGTAGACTTTGGCCACTTGCATAGGCCCTCCATGTTTTGAAGGACCCATTGCCCAATAATTCTCTCTCTCCTGATTACAGGGAGGGCTCCACCATTCCTGCTGTCAATCAAAAGTATTCAAACTTCCAACTATTAAAGCATATGGAACATTGTCCATCTCTTCCTTCTCCTTATCTATAGAAGGGTCATTCAAACTTCTAACTGCTAAAACATACGAGTCCTTATCCATATCTTCCTTCTCCTTATCTATAGAAGGGCTTTATTTCAAACTTAGATTAAAGTGATTAGCAAAACAACAACTAACCGCTTTAGCTTTCTTCATATTGAACTTTTGAAGTAATTTCTCAATGTACTCTTGTGATGTCCATATCTTTTTAGCATTTCTGTCTCTAATTATCTTCAAGCCAAGGACCTATCTTGCACGCTCTAAGTCTTTCATGGCAAAAGACTTACTCAATTTCTTCTTTAAGCTGTTGATTCTGGAAACATTCTGGAGAACAATCAACATATCATCCCCATAGAGCAAAAGAACAATAAAATTAGCATCAGAGAATTTCTGAACAAAAACACAGTGACTTGAAGTAGCTTGCTCTCCCATAATAGACTTAAATTTCTTGTAACATTGTCTTGGTACTTGTTTCAAGCCATATAGACTTTTCTGCAACTTGCAAACATAGTCTTCTATCCCTTTCTCTTTGAAACCCTCTGGTCACTCCATGTATATATCTTTTTCCAAATCACCATGAATGAAGGCAGTCTTTACATCCATTTGCTCAACCTCTAAGTGAGATTAGCTTAATCCCAACACTATACGAAAGGATATCATTTTCACCACTAGTGAAAAAATCTCATCAAAATCAATACCTTTTCTTTAGTTGAATACTTTAACAAGTAGCTTGGCTTTGAATTGGGGATGGAGACCTTGTCCTTTATGTTTGATCCTGAACACCTCTTAGTAACTTCACCAGCTCCAATGTTCTATTCTCATGCAAGGATTTCTCATCTTGCATGGTCTTAATCCATTTCTGCTGGTGTTCATCATCCATAACTTCCTCAAAGCTATTAGGTTCTCCTCTATTAGTTAGCAACACATACTTATCACTAGGGTATCTAGTAGAATGTTGTCTAGTTTTATCAGATCGCCTCAGTGGTACTAGAGAAACCATAGGTGCTAGTGGTTGAATGTGAACATTTTTATCATTTGGTTCATCATCAATGGGTGCATTATCAGCATCAGGTTGATTATCCTAAATGTTATCTCTAACCTTTCTTAGCAGCATTGTTGGAAGGATCAACTCTAAGTTTGCAGAGTCATTATCAGATTCTAAAATGGCTATTTGGACCAAATAAAAAACTCTATAGCGAAATTGATCTCGGTCATTACTAGTGAATACATACTGTTGTGTCTTGACATCAAGTTTAAATCTCTCATCCCTAGGAATATGCATAAATGCCTTGCATCCAAACACCTTTTTTGGAGCTTTATATTGAAGAGGAACATATGGTTAATAATTCAACACATGTACTATCACGATCCAACTCTATGGGTCAGACTGGTATAAGGACTTGGGCTAATATAAAGCCTCGAAACCCACAGTAAACTTCATTGTTCTCAAACCCAAACTCAAGGCTTGTCATATGAATAAAATATTATTCAATATTATAAAACAAATTGGGGAGTCTAACTTAACTCAATTATCCATCATAACTATACAATTAGGGGAGCCCAACTCAACCCTAATCCCAACATATTTAATACATTTAATGCCAAACATTATTAACAATTAACACAATATATACACATATACTAGTATCACTGTGGAGTTCTAAAAATACAATAAAATAGATAAATAAATAAAATGAACATCTTAATTATTCGGTTTAATACCTTCTAAAGAAAAATACAGGTTAGACTCTGAATAAAAATGCTTAACCTAGGAAAAAAATGTTACACCCTACTCCTCGTATGATGTAACATGTTTCCGTAGTATATGTAATGAATTACCGTACTTCACCTACCGGTAACCCATTAAATATACAACAAGGAATTTTAAAACAATTTTCGTTCGTTTTAGAATTGGTAGGTAAAATTTTTTTTTTCAAATATTAAAAACCTTCATTTAGAGTCCAAACATAAATCAAATTTTTGGATATTTAAAATCTCCGCAATTTTTTCAAAAATTTCGGCAGAGTGCCGTCTATATTTTGAGAAAATAGTTCTTCAAAACCTGAAAATAAAAACACTCTCAATATATTTCTCAATCACAACTTCATTTGCAACCTCCAAACTTCAACTCAAAATCCAAATTTCAAATCAAGAATTAAATATCTCAAAACATTTCATAACTCAAGCACATTGCATTTTAAATCATTAATTTACAATCATAAGTTAATTTACAGAAGCAAAATCTCCAAAATAATATTATTACAATTTTATCTGTACAACTGCTCAAATTACCGGGATATATATGGATACTATTATATTTACATCAAACTAAACTATCAGGGTATAGACAAATACCCGTACAAAAATTCTTCAATTGTGCTCTTCTTTAACTGTAGCAGCTCGCTCTGCTGCTATGTTCTTTTCCCTATCTGCGACAGCAAGTTAAAGCTATCGCTGAGTATATAAATACTCAGTGGTGCACAATAAAGCATAAAATGCATAATATAAAACATTTACGAACAAATCCTCATTCAAAAATCCCATAATCGCATTTCACAATTTTTTTTTTCTCAAATCACATTTATAACAAATCATAATTTTCAAAGCTTAATATAGAACACAATTTGATCAAACAATTTAATAAACATAGTGTTGCCAAACAATAACACAACTTAGGCTATGACATAAAATTTCCGAACATGTCGTGTGTACATCACGACAAGGCATACTCACCCTACTAATCGAAATCAATGAGGGAGGTGGCTAGCTAGCTAATGAGTACTCATCCAAACTCGCCCCTCAGACTGGAAAGCCAGAAAGGGAGGAAAGTGATCAAATATCAAACTCACCCCACAATTGGAGGAGGAACATATTAGTATTGCCATGCCAAGTGTGAATTAAAAATAATTTAAATCAAGTTATTCAAATATTTTATACAATTCACTAATCATATTTCACTCTAAACTTTTCATTTACAAAGTAGGCAACACACTAATTTTCAAATAAGATTTTCAAAGCCATAACTAAATTCAAAACCATATTGTTCAAATATTTCATACAAATCAATAATTAATTTTCCTTCCAAATTTCCATTGTAGAATAGGCAACACAACATTCTCGAAATTCATAATGAACAAACACATTCACAATGTATAACAAAATAATTTTCATTATGAAAACTATAATTTAAAATTTTTGTGCACAAACACAATCAATTTTCAAAATCAAATTTCCATTAACAAGTGGCAACACCATAGTTCTCAAAACCCATAATTAACACAATGCATATAAATCAAGTTTTCAGTGGAAAAACAATAATTTAAAGTTATTGTGCACAAACCTGGACTTAATCGCCTCTAGGCCTTCCGGGTCTTTTTCAGCTGAAACACAAAATTTATAATGTTTCAGTACCTTATTGCACAATAAATCCAATAATTAATTCATAAATACTTAATTCTAGCCCAAATATGCTTAAACTAACATTCTTGGAAATTTTCATTTTGGAGTTATTATTCATGGTACTATTCAAGTCAATTTGTTGACTTTCTAAGGCTTAATAGGTATGGGAACTCCAACTTCACCCACATACCACATTTTGGTCACTAAATTTATTGGTTTTGGTTGTTTACTCAAATTCTAAGTTTTTATGCAAATTTGTAAATTTTCAGTTTTTGTGTCCTAAGTTGCACTGTTCCATTGGTCACTTTACTGTTAGAATTTGGCAAAACTTCCTTCATAGAAAATGTTCTCTATTGTCTTAAGTCTATTCTCATTTTTGAATCACTCTAATTGGAGTTTTGTAGCTCAAGTTATAGCCATTTGAACCATGGCTGCCGGATTGGACACAACCCAGAATTCTGGGCAATTTTTGGTTCTGGCAGTTTTGGGTCACCAATTTTGGGTGGCCAAACGACTTGGTTAATGGCATAATTTGGGTTTGTCTTCTTCATCAAAGTTTTAGGTCTATATCTCATCTAACCACTGGTAAACTTTCAGGTCATTTTGACCTGCCTAGCTCAAGTTATGAGCAAATGAACAAACACTGTTCATTTGATCAGTTTATACAGAGACAGACTGAGATTTTCCAAGTTTGGTCAATTTGTTCACTAGGTTTTGGTCACTTTTTGGGCATGGTTCCTAAATGAAAATTGTGTCATTTAGTGTCTATTTTCATTCCCAATTTGTCTCATACCAATTGGACTTGTAAAATTTCATTTTTGGTCCCTCAAAGGGACCTTGGCAGCATGACCACATTGAATCCGATTTTGGTTTCAACTCCAACCATTCCAACATACTTCATTTGGTCACCATTGACCATTTCTCACTTCAAATTAGGTCCAAGACATCATTTACAAGTTTCTCATATTTTTATCTCTAAACCCTAATGTCCAAAACCCTAATTCACATATTGGTTACATTTAACCAATTCAATGCATACCAATACCATTTTTCACTCATTCAAATTTACATACACTTTTAATTCTATCAAATTCATGCATACATATATCAAACCCTAGTTGACTGAAATTTCTATCTAGTCCTCCAAATAAGTTTTCTTTTCATTTTATGTTAATTTCTAAGTTCTTGATGCTATACATACACTAATTAAACTAAAAATTTGAAGTTTGCATTACTAACCTTAGGTGAAGTCTTTGATCTTCACTTTCTTTCAATTTTCTTCAATTCTTCTCCTTCTAATCTTCCTTCCAAGAATTGCTTATAATTTTTCTTCAAGAAAATTAAAGGATTTATGGTGGAATTAATGTTTAGAAAGCTTAAAAATAAGCTTTCATGGAGGAAAATTTGAGAGAGAACTTGGGAGAGAGAGAGGTGGCACTTTGAGGAAGATGAAAACTTTTGGTTTATTTTTTTTTCTTTTCTTTTCCTTCTTTTATTTCTTATGAAAGACCAAAAATCAATATAATTAAATTTATTAATAATAGGATTTATGACATCATGCATGATGTCATCTCCTTACACCTTTTTCATTTCTTTTTTTTTTCTATTAGTTCTTTAATTTAATTCTCGATTCTGAAATTTTCTTTTCTCCGATTTTATTTCACAGTTGGGTCAGGAGTCAGCTCTCAGAGTCAATTGACCAAATTGCCCCTCGCCGGTTCAACCCGGTTTGTAAATAATTCATTATTTCTTCCGGATCCCTGACCTAATTATTTGACTGGCTTAACAACCTTTTTCTGTGATTTTCTCTTTTCCACTGTGTTCGTAATGGTCCTAAGGACCGCGACGTCACATTTTACGGTTCAAAATTTGAGTTTAAATCGACTTCGCAGTTGTTCCCAAGAAGGTCACTCATCGCTGTGACTCTCGGCTCGTTTAACTTCTTGTGTTTTTCTTATTTATACTTAACTAATTGACAATTACTAATTATTTGTGTTATGGCTTATCTAGTAGTCTTAAGTATGGTCCTAATCCCCTTAATTGTCCGGACTGACTCTGGTCACCGGAACAGTGAAATATACCAAGCTATGCAAATAGGGGTGTTATAAAAAATATTAAATAGAAATAAGCGTTGAACTCATAGAGTTTATATGCTGATTAAAATTACAATTTCTTAAATTATCAATTTCTAATGCAGTTCTATAAATGAATAAGCACCAAATAAACAAATCATCCAAATCTCGAGAGGATGAGTTGGAGCTACACATGTGCCTTATATATATATATATATATATATATATATATATATATATATATATATATATATATATATATATATATATATTGTCACACCTTACCCTTCTGTAAGGCATAACATGATCCCATAGAATACCTAATGAACTACCAAACTTCACCTATCGATAACTCATTAAGTACCCTACAAGGGATTTTAAAATCATTTTTTTACTTTTTAGAAGTGGTGAGCATTTTCTAATAGGTGTTAAAACATTTAATTAGAGTTTGAAAACTAGTTAAAATTTTTGTCTCTTTTTATTTGTCCTCAATTTTTAGAAAAATTTCGGTAGAGTGCCGTCTGTATTTTGATAAAACAGTTCTTTAAATACTTGAAAAAAAACACTTTCAATGATTTATCTCATTAACTCAACATCCACCACAACAAGTTTCAACATCATTTCTCAATTTCTAAAATTCAAATCAATAATTTCCAATTCAAACATCATAAAAAATAATACTAAGTAATTTCATTCAAATTAAAATAAAATAATTTCATTCATATTTTATTAAAGTTAAAACAATTTACATTCATCAATCCAAAACTTACATTAGAAAAATCCAACTAATATTATTACAAACTTTATACAACTGCTCATGACCAGTTCTACATGTACATATATTTACATACATTAAAACAATTATTACAATCAGGGTATAAAATATACCCGATAGAACTTCAAGGAAGGTGGCTCCACAATCCTTAGCAGCTCACTCTGCTGCTCCTCTAGTCTCAATATCTGCGACAACAATAACAGCCATCGCTGAGTACTATAACTCAGTGGTGCACAACATACTAAAATAACATTTATACAGAATTTAAATCATATTTATTCAAAAATTGAACCGAATATGAGAAATAAATACAAAACATGATTTGTAAGCTTTTAATCCAAACAATTTCATTTCGAAAGTCTCAAAACAAATTTCATCAAAATACACAGTTATATCATGCCATTCGAAACGATAATCATCTCAATAGCCAGAGGCTTATGAGAAGTCACATCACAAGGCTAGCTAGCCCAAATATATGGATATCCATTCAATTTCTTCTTCTACTGGCACACACCTCAACACTTCAGCCAGAGAAGGAATCAAAATTCGAAACTAATTTCCCCCACTAGTCATGCTAGTGAGGTATTCAAATATATGGTCATGACACTGTGGTTTTAAAACTATCTTAACAATTTATCAAACATTTATTGCCATTTCAAACACATACAAGTAAACTTTCAAAAATTTAAGTCAAAAGCATAATAAACATTTCAATACAATTAAGTCACAATTTAATGTGACAATTCATTCAAAACAATTTGCAAAAGAAAATTTACAGAAAATTCTATGTTGTGCACAAACCTTAAGCGAGTCGCCTCTTGGCCTTGACTCAATGCCTCGGATTCTTTTCCGGTATTCTTTTCAATTGAAACACATAATTTTACAGTGTTTCAGTATCATAATTTATCATAAATCCAAAAATGAATTCAAATCTTCTTATACCAAGCTTAAATATGCTAAACTTGATGTTCTTTAAAATTTGTATTTCGGGGTTACTATTCATGATACTATTCAAGTCAATTTGTTGACTTTCTAATGCTTAATAGGTATGGGAATTCTAATTTCACCCACATACCACATTTTGGTTACTTAATTTGCTAGTTTTGGTTGTTTTCTCAAATCTTAAGTCTTTTAGGCACAAATTTCAAATTTTCAGTTTTGGTATCCTGTTTTGTACTGTTCCATTAGTTATGTTGCTGTTAGAATTTGGCTAAGTTTTCTTCATAGAAGTTGTTCCTTATTGTCTTAACTTTATTTCCCTTTTTGAATCACTCCATTTGGAGTTTTGTAGCCCAAGTTATAGCCATTTGAACATGGCTTGCCAGATTGGTCTAACCCAGATTTTCTAGGCACCTAATTTGATTCTGGCAGTTTTAGGTCACTAAATTTGGGTGGCTAAATGACTTGGTTAATGGTATAATTTGGGTTTGTGTTCTTCATAAAAGTTGTAGAGCTATGTCTCAGCTTTCTATTGGTAAACTTTCAGGTCATTTGGACCTGCCTAGCCCAAGTTATGGCCAAATAAACAAACACTATTTATTTGGTCATTTTTGTACAGGCCAGTGTGCCCAATTCCGGATTTGGCCACTTTGTTCACTATGCTATGGTCACTTTCTGGGCATGATTCCTGAATGAAAAATGTGCCATTTTGTGTCTAGTTTCATTCCCAATTAGCCTCACACTAATTGAGTTGGTAAATTTTCAGTTTTGGTAAAGGGACCTAGGTCATGCTGCCTATAGAATGACCATAACCAATCCGAATTTAAACTTAGTTCTAACACTTCATACATACCTCAAATGGTCACACTTGACCATTACTCAACTCAAATAAGGTTAATTACATTATTTGGCTAATTCTCACATTTTTCTCCTCAAACCCTAGGTACCAAGAACCCTAATTCATGCAATTAATTAATTCATACCCAATTCACTACACTAATCACATATTCAACCTTAATCAAGTTCAAATTCATGTCTAATTTAAATTAAACATATCAAATCTCCAAGGTACCATGGCTGGCCAAATTTCACTTATAGTCCACACTTTTGATTTGTTTCAATTTTCTCATAATTTATAAGCCATTTCACTACCTACACATGAATTAAATCTAGGAAATGAAGAGTTAAAACACTAACCTTTCTTTGATTTTCACCTCTTCAATTTCCTTTCTTTTCTTCCTCAGTCTCCTTGCCTAGTGTAGATTAGAAGTTTTTTTTAGGGTTTAGGGTTAGAATTTATGGGACAAAATTAAGTTTTTCAAGCTTAAAAAGCTTGTTAATGGAGGAAACAATGAAGGGAGAGAGGTTTGGGAAGTGTGGCCGGCTGGTAGTGGAAGAAGAAATGAATATCTTCTCTTAATTCATTGTATTTTTATGTTTTAATTAATAGATTTTAGGTTAGTCAAAATTGGTAGGAAAATAAAATCAATTATGACATCATAATTGATGTCATCCATGATGTAATAACCTTTTTCTTTTCACTTTTTTTTTCATTTATTTTTTTCTTAGTTCTTTAATTTAATTCTTGTTTCCGAAATTTTCTTTTCTCTGATTTTATTGGACAGTTAGGTCAGGAGTCAGCTTTAGGGGTGAATTAACCAAATTGGCCCTCACCGGTTTAATTCGGTTTGCAAGTAATTCAATATTTCATTCGGATCTCTGACCTAATTATTTGACCTACTTAACAATTCTTTTTTATGATTTTCTCTTTTCCACTGTGTTCGCAATAGTCCTAAGGACCGCAGCGTCATATTTTACAGTTCAAAATTTGAGTTTAAATCGACCTTGCAGTCCTTCCCGAGAAGGTCACCCATCACTATGACTCTCAGTTCATTTAACTTCTTGTGTTCTATTTTTCTTATTTATACTTAACCATTTGACAAATACTAATTATTTATTTTCAGGGCTTATCTAGTTGTCTTAGATGTAGTTTTAATCCCCTTAATTATCCGGACCAACACCGGTCACCGGAATAGTGAAATATACCAGGCTATACAAATAGGGGTGTTACATATATATATATAAGGTCCAACTTATCTCCAAGGCAGCACAAAACAAAATATTATAATACAACAAATAGGGGATACTTTTAATATAATAACTAATTATATATGCATACGTGAATGAATAAGTATACCAGTAAATATAAAATATAAAAATATAATTAATATTGAAATTATAAAATAATCAATATCCAACTCACAAAGCTGATGACCCGACTATAGCTAGTTTGGCTGGAAGAAAAAGATTGGTCAACACCAATCACCTATACAGACACACTAATCTTTATTAATTGATTGACAAAAATAATTAAATTAAACTAAAAAAGCAAGAATTTAGTCCTAGGGTTTTGCCAAAATTTTAGTAGAGTCTCCTTTATAACTAGACTAACCTCTATAAGAAAACTCAATAATTACTACATACAAGGATCAGAGTAATGGATGTACGTAAGACTAGAGTTAGTTCTGAAAAGATTTGATAGTGAGAGGTACCTTTCAAGATACAATAGAAGACAGAGGCACAAGACAAATGAAGATAGGTATGGAATACAAAATGGAGTATAAGATGAGATACTAAAATTATGAGATAACATGGTAAGCAGGACAGTGGTACAATAGTGGGTTGGTGCAATGGATATCCTATAGAAATAGCACAATATTGCTAAGAGATGATGAAATTTAAAGAGGAAAATCAATTAGATATGGGTAAATTTAAGGCTGAGGTTTGGATAGTTATGCAAAGTAAATGTGATTATATTAAGGAGAATGAATGCATAAAGTATCTTGTCTAGGATTATGGCAGAATGCACATTTACCATTGCCATGTTTAGTTCAAGTGGAACTTATAAGTTTAAGGGCCTTATATAACCATGATGAGCAATTTCCTACAAAAGGTATTAGAGAATGATAATGTTCTGATAGTCAAGGTAGGGAAGAAGGTATAGGAATAACCATTCATGTTCGTTGGTTTTACAACCCCGCAAGTGAACGGATCGCTAACAAGTAATAAAGTGATGAGTAGAGTATCCTTCCCACAAGGAATTTGTTTAGCAAGTACCAATCTACATGGTAATTTTGACTATTTAGGCTATCGAATACTTAGGGAAAGAAGTTTGTTAACCTTAAACACTAGAATGGTAAACTTAAAATGAAGTAATCTATTATGGAACAATTCCGGAATTAAGATTTCACACCTGAATCTTGCTATGGATGTTATCTTATTTATTTACTAGTTTTAAGAATCATTTACCTTGATGGAAATCAGTCATAAGGTATCCTAAGTCCTCTCTCAAGGTACCTAGGGTGTATTCTAATTAACTTAAACCCGACTTTCATGGCAATCAGATTAATTAAAATCCCTTAAAGTCTTTGACTAATTTTGAAGTTTCACAAACGTATCAGCCTATGTTTAGGTCAGAATTCCTAGGTTCAAGATCTTGATTTTCTAATATTAATCTTCACCTTTCAGTTCTTCAATTAATATCTACAATTAATACTAAGTGGGTACCAGCACATAGCATGCATTAAGATCATAAGAAATTAAATCAAGGAACAAATCTCAAATCCAATAAATAAAATTTAATGTTTATCCATAACAATGATTACAAGCATTACTCTCCCAATTCCAGAATATAAAAACTAATCACTCATGAGTTTAGCAAACATCATGATAAAAAGGTAAAGACAATAAAAAGAAATCATATAGGAGAAATAAAATAATAAAAATCCGTTTAAGGAGATGGAATGAAGGAATTGAAGAGAGTTTGCAGCTTTGATCTTGTGGGACTTTGGCTGGAGAACTCCCCTTGATACTGCTATTCTTCTCTTCAAGACGGCTGGAGAGAGTGCAGAAGGTGAATTTCTCTAAAACTCCTAAAAGTGCTATCGAAAGATAAAAGAGAGAGAGCCAGCCTCTTTTCTGATGTTTTCTCTTCTATTTATAATGGTTGCTCTAGGGTTAGGTCATTTTCAGTCCAAAAGGCTTTAGGAGTCTCATTTGAACCAGAAAACAAGAGCGGGAATTTGAGTTATAAAATTAGCTGCTGCATAGTACACGGCCCATGTGTCACTACATGGCCCAGGGCCGTGTAACTTGCTGGAGTGGAACTGCGGAGTCTTGCATTGGCATAGAGAGTTACACGGGTCTGCGCCAACTACACGGGCCTGGTTACACGAGCCGTATACTATTGTTCCCATAAGATTTTTCAAGCTTGCACCCAGCAGAGACTTACACGGGTCCCTGTAGATTACACAGGTCTAATTACATGACCCATGTACTTTTGTTTCTCCATTGGCTATCTCGCTTTCTTTTAGCAGAAAGTTACACAGGTCTGGGGCTTGGCTTACACAAACCATGTACTTGGTATCAACAGCAATACTCAATCTCTTGACCTCTCCAAGCTTCCTTTTGCACTCTTATACTTTGGGGCTTTACCCAAACACTTGAAACGATGCAGAAAACATGGAATTAAGGGCTTCACCATAGAAATTACAAAAACTAATGAAATCAACTACTAAAATACTTGCCTAAATGCTATGAGATAGTATACAAACATGCTTAAAAACATCTATACAATTTAAGTGTATGAAATACCCCCAAACTCAAACTTTTACTTGTCCTCAAGCAAAGCAAAGCTCTATTTTAAAACACATTTCAGGGGATGCTTAGGAATATAACAAACAATTTAATAAGCATAGAATTGAACTCCTCCAACCTTCATACCAATTTCCATCTTTCAAGGCATAAGGGTTCTAATAGCTCCCTGTTTAGAACTTCACCTCCTTTCATTGTGCTTTAACTAATTATTCCTCTTTGCAAGGCTATTAATAAGTCATAAATAACCTTTTTTATTGGGATAGATTTGAAAAACACTAACTCCCCCAAATTTGCCTCTTTTGTGAGTAATTGTGATGAAGTAATTCAATTCCAACTCCATAGGCATATCTCAATTTTCTATCTCCACTAATATAGCATGCACTTTTCAAAAGATCAAAAGGTCTTTAAAAAGGTTTGTAATGGGGCTAATGGGATAATGACTTGGTTGCCAATGAAAGGTTTTTAGGGAATGCAAATAGGAGGATAGCAGCTATGCATAAAATATCACGTATACTAAGTTTATTCTACTGATTTTGTATTAAGAGGAAGGGTTTTTGGCTTTTTATAGTGCCAAGCATGCTTCCATGATACTTATCTTGGTTATGTCCCTTTTGTCCTCTTCCCCAAACTCATTGCTTTTACTGGGTTGGAAAGGCAATTTTTTCTTTGATTTCGATTGCATACTTGCACTCTTTCTTGAGTTCTACATCCTCTATTTATTTTTCCTTATGCATTTTGCTTCCTCAAAAGGATATGGTAGGTGTTTAGGCTAGGGGCTAGGTAAATAATATGGGTAAGCAATAAATTTTAAAGGATAAACATAGGCTTCAAGTTGGTTACAAGGGATATACATTTTAATTAGGGGTGGCTAAGGCTTAGTGAGGCTATATCAAAGAATGCCTTAATCATTTATTCATCAAGCATATGCTAGGATTTCACCTTGATAGGTCCAAGAGATATGTTCTAGAGCTAGTGAGGCATTTTTTAGGTTTGCTTGTGTTTCAAAAAATTATTCTCCTAATTTTACAAGTTCAGTGCGATAAATTAATAGTTATGAAGAGGTTTAACTAGTCTAGTTCCATTAAAGAGATTAGTTTCTTCACAAACAACATGTTAGAATCCCTTTTTGCCTATCTAGATATATTCATTCCTCTATCTCGTGGAGTCCAATTATTAGTGTAACACCCTCACTGTATCCATTCTGTACATTCTACTATTCCGATGACCAGTGCCTGTCTAGACAGTTAAAACGTCTAGAAAAATATTTAAACTAAAGTGAGGAACCATAATTAACTCAAAAATTAATAAGAAAAATTTAGAAAAAATTTTAGAAATAAAATACAACCAAGTTAAATTAGCCGGTGCCCTAGCGATGGGTAACTTAGTGGGAAGTTGCGGTTCTCGCAACTAGGAGCTCTAAACCCAGGAGAAAATTTATGAAATAATTTTTGAGACTCCAGAGAAGAGTCATTGAGGTTTCTATGGCATTAGAATGCCAAGAAAAGGTTTAGAAAAATTTTCAATCGGTACAGACAATTTTAGTCTGTTAAGCCAAACGGAAGGCATTTTGGTCATTTCGTCTTCAGAGGTAATTTTTGGCCGACTTGTCCAGTTAAGTAAATAATTATTATGACATAAAATATGAATAAATATTGCTAAAAATTAAATTGAAATTGAGTAGAAAAGAAAAGAAAAGAAAATAAATTAAAATTGCAATTTTGATCTCATGCTTATGTCACTAAGCACTCCCACCCAATCACCACTTGACAAAATAAATAAAAGGGATAAAAATGAAGCAAAAATGAGATAAAAACAAATAAATCTGCTTCATCTTCCTCAATCAGCCGAATCAGGAGAGAAAGAGAGAGAAAAGGAAAAGAAAGAAAGAAAGGAAGAAGGAGATGAACAGTAGCAGAAACAGGGGTTCAGCAGTGGTAGTATGTTTCTCTTCCGTCCAGGTGAGTTTGACTCAACATCTACTGTTGATATTTGGATATGTTTGAGGTATGTATGTGTGGAAGTTATGGTTAAAATTTGGTGATTGTTCGACGGTTGGATTTGGAGAAATATATTGTTGAACACAGGCTGTCTGCAGGTTGAATTCTAAATTTTGGCTACTGAAATTTGAGAAAAATAAATAGTTAGGATGCTTATAAAATTATAAAATTTGGTACAAATGATATTGGGATGTTGAGGCTGCTGTGTTAAAATTTGGTGAATTTTAGACTTGTGGTTTATGAGATATAAATTGTTTTGCATGAGCTGTCTGGTAAGACTGATTTCTGCAAAAATTCAGATTTTGAAAGGTTGAATGAATATTTTGATATCTCATGATATAGAGATAATTTGATGCTAAAATTTTTATTGATATTGTATAGGGATGTCTTGAATATATGGTTAAAATTTGGGATTTATCTGACTGTTAGATCATTATATATAAATTTGAATGCACAAGCTGCTAGATTGGGTATTAATGGTTTGTGGATTTGAGATTTATGATAGGAGTTTAGTCCAATTTAAGGGGGAAATGCTGTTGAATTTTTATTGGATATTTAATTTGGGAAATTGAAGTTAAAATTGATTATGATTATTATGATTCTAGGAAAAATCTTGAAGAATAACGAGCTCAAGTTTGGCTTCCCAAAGGTTAGTGCTAATTCATCCTTAAAATTTTGTATATATATCATGTGGAGTGTGAAATGAGGGTGAAATTAAGAGAATTGAAACAGGTTTTGCATGAATAAATTCCACCAATTTTGGCAGCCTTAGGAGACATTAGGGTTTCATTGATTAGATTGAGTTATAGTTGTACATGGCTGCCATTGAACATAAATTAGATACTTTGATTCATTGATTGTATGTATATGGAGAATTGAAATGGTAGAGTTGAGGTTTGGGATTTTGTTTATGTATTGATGAAAATAAGTTGTAATAGTCAATTAGTGACCATTTGGTCATGTTTGAGTAGGAAATTGAGTGAATGGTGCCAAGGGAATGGAGGTTAGGCATGCTGTCTAATGTGCCCTGCAGGTCTGGATGTGAGTCCAGCATGTTTGGACAGCTATAACTTGAGTTGTGTAGGTTCAATTGGTACAAGGCCAATTGGACATGAAATTAGACACAAAATGACATAACTTTAATAAAGGAATCCTGTCTAGAAACCAAACTTAGGATGCCCTAAAAATTGACCAAATCCCGGTGACCAATATGCTGTCCGTGGAAAATGACCAAATGAACAGTATTTATTCAAATGGTCATAACTCAGTGTAGAAAAGTTCAATTGATCTAAAATTTTACTAGTAGAAAGGTGAGACATAGCCTACAACTTTCATGAAGAACACAAATCCAAATTCTGACCATAACCTAGTTAAATTGCCACCCAAACTTAGGTCACCAAATCTGGCAGAATCAAATTGCCCAGAAATTCTGTGTACAGGTCAATCCGGCCAATTATGGTAAAATGACCATAAATTGAGCTACAAAACTCCAAATGGAGTGATTCAAAAAGGGAATTAAAGAAGACACAACAAGGAACAACTTTGATGAAGAAAGGTTAGCCTAGTTTCCACTGTAAAATTGTCCAATGGAACAGTAAACTTAGGTAATCAAAACTGAAAATTTAGAAATGCATCTAAGGGACTTTAAATTGCAATTGGCAATTAATACTAGCAAATGTAAAACTCAAAATGTGGGATCTTGGTGTAATTAGAATTAACATATCCATTAAGTATGAAAAAGTCAACATTTTGGTTGACTAGTAAGGTGAATAGTAATCAAAATGATTAGTAAATTAAGATGAAGACCTAGAACCAATTCTAAACTTAAATGCTTAGAATTGTATGACAAATATGGACTATGCATCCTAGTCAAAATTGTTAAAGGGAAATTAAGGCCATAAATTTGAAACCTATAAAATGTTCATGGATTACTTGAAACATGAAAAATAAGTCACCTAATTGATGTGAATAGATAGTTAGGGCTTATATGCCCATCACAAATAGAATTCATAAAATATTAGTAACTCAACTTGAAATGTAAAATTTGTAATTACATATGTCGACACCATATTTTGGCCGATCCCCAAAATACTTTGAAACCGATCCCCGGTGCTAAGTTTCCTCGGAGTAGCTAATCACGTTTCCGATCCCTCTTTGGTAGGCGGTCACATTTCCGACCTCTCCTCGCAAAGACGTGAATCAATGATAAGTCCTACGCATCCCTTGAAACTCAGCCGATCTCTCAAATCATTTACCGATCCTTCAAACCCGTTGCCGGATTTCCGGACCTGTCAAGAATATTCCCGATCCCTGTTGATAAATGGAGTGAACTAGCACTAGATCTTTTCCTACCAGTTTTATTGCCGACCTCCTTTCCGAAAGTTTAAGAGCTAAAGTGTTGGTTCGATTCCGATCTTAAGTGTTCGAGTTAAATTTTCGGTCAAGTTCTGCTCAAAGATTTCTTCCCTACCGATCTCATGTTCAGAGTGCTTTCCGATCTCTCATACTTAGATTAATAATCACATTTAGTTTTTGTTTTGCTGTGCTCATACAATCAAATACTCAGACAAATAAGGGTTCAAAATTTTCCGATCACAATCATTCATTTCATTTCATGTCATAATTTGTACAAAGTTATTCGGCTGGGGGATCACCCCCAGCCTGATCTACATTTGGATCACTCCCTCTCTCCCTCTCACCCTCGGCTTCATCCTCACTATCTTCACCATCGCCCCCGGGTGCCAGGTCGTCCATCCAAGAAAAGTCTTCTTACGGGTAACGCTCCGGAGTGCGGCCAGAGATCCTTGTGAGCCTTCACATAGGCCTCAGCTATTCCCGTCACCATCTCCTCATCCCTCTCCTTAAGCTCCTTATCCTTCGCCTCGAGTTCCTCTATAAGTTGAGCGACCTGAGAGGATGCATTGGCGTGGAGCGCCTGGACTTCCTTAAGAGCGCGGTCCCTCTCGTCCGAAATACGGTTCTGTTCGGCCAACCGGTCTTCATGGAGCTTTGCCCGTCCCTCGACCTGAGATATATAATCCCGAGCCGATGAGAGTTCGGATCGGAGGGAATCCACTTCCTGGTTCTTCTTCCCGATCTCCTTACCCAGGCGCTGAATCCTTTCCCGGATCATGGTCTGGTTCACCAGACACTCCACGTTTAAGCTCATGGTCCGAGTCAATATGTCATCAAGGCCACTCTGGGATAGCCTGTCCCGATCCTCCTGAAAGAAGATGGTAGACCCCAGGACTTTAGCAAAACCGGGGTTCTCCTTAACAGTTCGGTTATCCTTCAAGGAGTCGATCAGTATCTGAGCGCCCCGAGAGGAGGTCCTCCCAGAAGCTTGAGTAGGTCCCCTTTCCGCGCTTGGGACAACTGCAAGAATCTGAGGCTGCTCTTCCGATCTAGGAGGAGATCGGGTAGCTTCAGTGGTCGAGGGACCCGAAGGTTGGGGAGGATCTCTTTGTATCTCCCCAGGCTCGCGACCAGGTGTTTGGAGTCGTTCTGAACGCTTCATCTCCTTTACTTTCCGGAAGATCTCTCTTTCCTTTTTCCGCTTCCTATGACCTTCACCACCCGCCATACCTGCACAAAGAAAAGGTTAGTGAGATCACTAAGGTCGTGAGAATTGAGATATAGAAAATACCGATGCCGAGGTTAGAGAGCGGAAGTTCGCGGTCTTGGCCGGTGAGCAGCTGAACAGTCCAATGGTGCAGCTCGGCAGTCACCGAATCCAAACAAGAATACTTTTTAGTGGCAGCCTCACTCTTCAGATCCATCACTATCAAACTTTCCTCTTCGCTCAGGGTAATATGGTTCGGAAGCAAGGGTCCCTGGTACCACCAGCTGCGGGGGAAATCCTCAAAGCGGCTCGGATCTTTGCTCCTCACAATGAAGAAACGGTTCTTCCAGTTCTTAAGAGACGAGGGCAGATCGGAAAAGAGCCCGCAACTAGGCTTCGCCTGAAAGAACCAGTGGTCATCGTCCTTTCGGTGAGTTAGCCGGTGCAGCTTGGCGAACACTTTAGCCGTAGGTCTGATTCCCTTAGCTCGGCATAGGCCTCGGAAAGCTACCAAGATCCGCCACGAGTTGGGGTGAATTTGAACAATGGATGCTCGATGAAATTTTAAGACCTCCTTGTAGAAGTCATCCAGGGGGAACCGAAGGCCGGCCTTTAATTGTTCCTCGTACACCATAACCATGTCGTTCTCTTCAAAGAAGTGATTGACACGAAGGTCGTCATGGCACTTGATTAGCTCGTACAAGTCGGGCCGAATGTTATATTCTTGGCTAAACGACCGAAGATCGGATTCTCGAAGAACCGATCGTAGCTCGTCTATAGGGAGATTCTCCCTACCTGAAGGGCGCGTACGCCTTAATGGTACGACCCGACCCCGACCTGGAGCAGGGACCCTAAGGGGTCCAGGTTGCGCGCTTGGCCCGACTGCCTCTTCTTCATCAGACGATGACCAAGAGAACTCAATGGAAGGAGGGCTCGCCGCTCTCTGACCTTCGGCACCGCTCATTTTCAAGAAAAAACAAAGAACTTAAACTAAAAAGAGGATTAAAACCCTTACCAGAGTCTAATCGGCGTCGGAGAAACCGGAGAAAATGAGAGAACTTCGAAGCTATGAGCAGGAGACTGAAAATGAAATGAGAAAACAACTGGCTAACCCTCCCCTATTTATACTAGTCCGAGCATTTAATGCTCGCGAGGTTCTAGGCGGCGCATCGATTGGTGAGACTCGACGGCTGTTCTGACACTTCTCTCAAATATCCGAATGTTCAGAGATCGGTTAATTGGAGATCGGCATAATAAGTTAAATATTTTGAATAAAGGATCAGTCAAGTGTCATTCAAGTAAAGAACCAGATCGGATAACCACCTTAGAGATCGGAAAATAATCAATGCAAAAATAATAAGATGATAACTGCAAAATAAAGTCTTTATTTGCAAAAAGATCGGATTACATCATTTGGGCGATCTCTAGGGATCGGATTACAATAAAGGACAGACTACATCATTTGGGTGATCCCTAGAGATCTGATTACATTGACAGACTACATCATTTGGGCGATCTCTAGAGATCGGATTACACTAACATTGGATCACATCATTTCTGTGATCTCTAGAAAATCCTATCCGAAGAGGCTGATCTAAGGATCAGTTTATAACTTATCCCAAGGATACTCCCAGGAGATCCATGGATCAGTTTATAACTAATGCCAAGGATACTCCCAGGTGTTCCAAAGGTCAGTTTATAACTGATCCCAAGGATATTGCCGACCGGATGCTTCATCCGCTGTCGGAACACCCAATGTGGATCAGGATCGCTGTCGGAACACTCAATGTGATGAGAAGCCGAATGAACTCAGTTGAGCGACTCGAGATCGGTACAACCGAGGTCCGCAATACAGATTGATCAAATCCAGTTCTCTCACCATCGCCAATTAGGACCATCCAATCACCGGGATCGTAAATTTTCCGTCGAGGAAAAGGGAATTCCATCGGAAGAGGATCAAAACCACAGTTGTAGCCGGAACTTTCCCCGGAACAGCTAGAACCAAGAAACAAGGAGAAAGAGAGAAAAATCGAATGAAGGAAATGCCACTATCAACAGGGGTATATATAGGGGAAAATGGGCATTTAATGCTGAGCGGAAAGCGGCGGCGCTTGAAAATCGAGTTGTAATTAATGCTTGGACCGAATCCAGACTGATCAAGGGATAAAAGAGATCGGGAGATAGGAGATCAGCATGAGAGATCGGAATGGGAGCTAGGGGAGGGATCGGAAGACAAAAAGAATAAGACAAAGTCCGATAACCGTCGTCAGAATCAGAGCCGAGGTAGTTAAAGCGTGGCAGACGAGATCTCCACCGCACGCCTAAGAATCGCCCGCAATGCTGACAGGTGCCAGGGTATGTCATGACAGTCCTGTACATCCCAATCCCCACCGTTGATCTCACTTGTAAGGATGAATCCGGAACCCTTGGATCAAGAGAGAAGACGACAATACCAGCGTCTTTCACTCTCAGCCCCCAGATCGTTCCGGACAAAGGATTCAAGACCGTCGGATTAAAAGAGGAAAAGGACAAATATATTGAGAAGCGATCTCAGCCATTCGTTTTGACTCTCTTTAATTCTGAACATCCGATCATGTACTTCAAAATCGACCCTCCATCTCCTCAAAATGAATCCCGACCCTTCATGGGGAGCACCGATTCCTATAAATACCGCATGAAAAAGCTGCTCTAAAAAAAAAGGGACGGACGAAAAAAAGAAAGGCTGTTATTATAGCAGAAGAACTCTGAAAATTTCATTCAGTTTGTTATTCTGCTACTTTGAAGTATTGATTGGAAAGACTTTTGAAACTAGTTTTCTGAAGTGTTTCTTGAAAAAGGATTTTGAACACTGGAACTCTACATTTCCAGCTTGTTCATCACCTGATCACGCCTTCACTTTCAACTCTTTATCATCTCTATTTTCGTCCCTTCTGTTGGAGCTCAAATCCCACTCAGTTGTTATCTTGACCTAATCACATCATAGCTAGGCTCCCTCCAGTTCACGGTGAACATCAACTCTCAGGCTAACCAGTCCGCGGTCTTGTTTCTAGTGGCCACCCCATAATTATTCCTACAGATTCAGCTCCTCCCAGGTAAGAGCTCACGTCGCTGTTTTATTAAGTGTTTGCGTTCATTTCTTTCGTAGTCTCTCTGTCCTTTTTACGTATGTGATTTTTCTCCAAGTTCATCTCGTGCAAAGAGACCCAGAAATGTTATTCTCAGGTCATCTCTTTAGTGGTTAGTGTGCCTTTTATTAATCTTCGTCATTTCTGAATACAAGCTTTTCTGGTTCCTAGTAGAGTGCAAATGGTCAGGTAAGACGTAGGTAACTGCAACCTAAAGATCTCTCTTAAAGGGAAAATCTGAATAATACATAAGGAAGATAGTCAAACTATTAGGCCATAAGCAGCAGTTCGGCAAAGATGCCATAAAATGGAAGTAAAAGAAGCAGAGTAGATTGGTCATAAATAAATATTGGTAAAATAAATACATGAGAGGTCGGTAAATCAGGTCTCATTTTCCCCGTCTAGCCGAAGGATATTGATAAGTCCTATCCCCAACCTCTTTAAACTTCAGGATCCTTATCTCTAGGTTCTTAGGGCACCAAAATTCTGGAGATCGGAAAAATACCTTTCAGGCACCTTTCTAATTTAAAAGAGATCGGAGGAGAGTTCTTATCCGGTCTTAACTCAAATTCTAATAAACATTTTAAAGAGATCGGAGGAGAGTTCTTATCCGGTCTCAACTCAAAATTTTATTAAATAGGGATCGGAGGAGAATTCTTATCCGGTTCCCATCTCGAAATTTTAATAAATACCTAAAAGAGATCGGAGGAGGACCCTCACCCGACCTCCAATTAGAATTTTAATAAATAATCAAGTAGAGATCGGAGGAGAGTTCTTATCAGGTCTCTATTCAAATAAATATTAAAAAGAGATAGGAGGAGAGTTCTTATCCTGTTCTCACACCAAATTTCAACCCGTATGCAAGATAATCCCAAAACCTGCAACAATTGTAACGCCAACTCACTAAGGCAGTCTCAATTACTTATGTATCAGGGTAATCCACATTATTGAAAAAACAAACATTCCTTTTACCAAAAGGATTAACATTCCCACTATAGCCCTTCTAACTAATTTATAAATGACACAAAATTAAATCTACTTACCCTTGTTAAGGGACGAGGTGGGGTGCCTAACACCTTCCCCACCCGTTAATGGACCCCGAACCTAGAATCTCTGTTTTGAAGTGGTTTCATTTTTAATTTAACTCCCTAAATGGTTTTCTTTAGTTTCCCTCAAAACTAAGGTGGCGACTCCTCACTTTTCCCACTTCGGTGAGTGATCGTCCAAGCGACATAAAATCCCGTTCAGCGACTTAGCGACTCACTGGGAACATGTATCCTAACCCGATCTAGAGGTCCAAAAGTAGGCTTAATTTTTGTCTGATCAAATTATAGTTAGAGGGCTCACTCGGCAATTTCTTATATGCTAATTATTATTGCTGCTAACTATTTTGTTTTGCCTATTCTATCTCCTACAGTGCTCTTCATTTCAAAGAAAAAGGAAAAAAGGAAAAATGGAAAAATAAAATCCCCCTGAATCGGGAAGAGGTAAAAGTGTCCCTTCACACACCGAACACTTACACAATGTCCTCACACACTATAGTCCTAACCCGGGCTTTCTTACCCTTTTAGGAAAGTAGGAGGGGGTCATGTAGCGGTGCCCGTGGGTTTTACCCCGTTAGTATCCGTGAAGGCTCCTGCTCAAATTGAAACTCGTTCTATCCATTGTGATACTCGTGGAATTTTCCCGACAATATCATGGGGGTAGAATGGGGCTCTACTGTTTACAGTAGGGGCAATTTGGGAACCTGTGGCTATTAGAAAAATTAGATCCTGAGCTAAACCGTCACAATAGCTGAAAGCCGTAGTAAACTGCCTCATAAGATAGAACCATCCAGATAGGTAGCGCTTACCCGGTATCAGGAGTCTCCCTATTATAGGACAAAAGGGGACATGTTTACTCTTACCTTACTCTCTTTCGATTTCTTTTCGTTCATTTTGTGAGGGTAATCTTGAATTCTACTGAAACACTTACACATTTTCCTACTTTGATAAATGTGTACGTGTCACTCTGTCAACAGTATGATTCAAAATTACCCTAATTTGTCTTACTAACGAATCTTCCCGCAGGCATCACCAAACCGAGGGTCTGTAAAAGGATAGGCATCATTTTTATCATGGCATCCTCGAGTCAGTCGGCAGAAAAGGTTCAGAATGCTAAACTTTGGTCTGAATCGGCTCATGTTCCGGTACCCTCCCAAAACGATGCTTTCAAGGCGCCTGCTAGCTCGCTACCTTCACTGGATTTGGATGAAATAGAGGTCAAAATGAACAACCTCGAGGGTCTGTCTAGTAGATGGAGGTCGCTTCCCGATCAGGTCAAGGTACAGTTTGAAGAAAAGTACGGAAGGATTGCAACCTTAATGCAAGTCAAGGTCCAAATCCCGGCATTAAAAGCCATGTTGTCGGTTTGGAATCCTAAGTACGGAGTATTCTCTTTCAATGATATTGACACGGTCCCCACTATGGAAGAATATCAGGCATTGCTAGGGATCCCATACTCCTTGCAGAACCGGATCTACTTACACCTCGAGCATAGACAGACCTGGAAACGGTTGGCACACATGTTGGGTTTTCCCCCAGAAGAAGTAAAGTCCAGAGAAACAACAAAGGAACACGTATGGATGGTATTGGGCGTACCTTGAAGCGGTTAGATCATCGCCTCCAAGAGAAACGATGGGATCAAGCTTCCGTAGCACTCGCCTTGGGAATCTATGGTCTGATCCTGTTCCCGGGGCCATTGGGGATCATCACTAGCAGTGCAGTAGAGGTATTTTGGACAGTAGAAAGGCAGGGGATCAACCCGATCTGGCAATCCTTGCTGAAACCTTGTTAACCCTAACTTACTGCGCACAACAGGGAAAGGGTCCATTAAGTGTTGCTCTCGGTTATTATACCTCTGGACTATCACCACATGTGTCTGAGGAGACAAAAGGATTGACTTGGTACCTTGACCAGCCTCCCATTGAGAAGATGATCCGGTTAGTGATAAGCCCAAGAATGAAAAAGCGATGGCGAACGGATTCGAGTTTCAATAGCCATGATTACTTGTTGGAGGAAGTCGTGGACGCCAAGCCAACTGTCTTGATTGGTACAGAGGTATTCGATCGGTGTCCCTAATTGGAATAACCGTATACAAATTACACTCCGGTACCGTAACAAGGCAGTTTGGCTCAACACAATCTGTGATCAACATTGAAGAATACCACCAAGGACACTTCTACCATGAACTCAAGGAAGAAGAAGGATTGAAAATGGCTCGCAAGTCTTGGGAAAGCATCGCTCTGATAGAGAAATCACCCAAAGGCCCAAGTGCCTCGGACGATTATCTTAAATGGAGGACTGACAGGGACCGAGAACACTCTACTGTAGAATTCAAGGACGACAACCCTCGCCAAGACGCCTTATTAGAGGAAGCTGATAATCGCCTGGTTGACTCGCTACAAAAGGCAAATACCGAGAACTCACAATTGCAGGAACAAATAAAACAGCTGGAGGACCAACAGCAGAAACTTAAGAGAAGGGTAAGAAAGCTCAAGGAAGAGGCAAGGGCCGAAAGGATAGGGTTCGAAGAGCAAGAGGTACAGTGGGAAAAAGAAAGAAACTCTCTCCAAGCTGAGGTCAAAGAAATGAAAGGGCAGAATAGTAAGCTTCAGGAAAGGATGAAGTACCAAGAGGTGCTCGTTGAAGAGTATAAACAGGAAAACAAGAAGAAGAAGCTTGAATTAAAAGAACAGGCACTCCTCATCAACGATATCTTGAAAGAGTGTGCTAAAGAAAGAAAAGAAAAAGAAAAACAAGCTGCCCTCTATCAAGAACTGAAAGAGAATGTAGACCAGCTGGAGAGGACAATAGCACAAGGAAAACAAGAATTATTACCAGAATCCGAGTACGCCCTGAAAGCATTCGATCCTGCCAGGCAAGAAGGAAGGTTATATGAGTATCTCAGAAAATGTCATCTCATTATAAAGAACCTCCCAGAGCTTAGGCCGATGTAAAAGATACGATGTACAAATTATTCAGTTAATGAAGTGATTTTTGGACCATTGTTTAGCAAAATTTGTGAATGAATAGTATGACTCCCGTAGGAACTTCCTCGCTAGGGTTATGTGAAAAATTGAAATGCGTTGTATGGACCAGTATCATAAATGCGCACTCAATCTCGTCATTCACGGTCAGACTATCGAACGATGCCATGATAAAGCTGAGGCAATTATCCTTTTTACAGATTTCAACTTGGCTCTCAAATGCCACTGTATCCTTCGTCGGACCGTGACTTTTTAGTTTCTCTGCAAAAACCCAAATTTTATTTGATTTTCTTGTACTCCTCCCAGGAAATCAATATTGATTCAAACAAGGCAAGTCTGACCAAGCACACAGTTCAACCCAAGCGAGTGTACTTAACAAGATCTCGAACAAGAAAGATAATGGAAAATCAGGAGCAAGTACAGAACCTACAGGGGCAGGTCTCCGAATTGAAAGATCAGCTTTCTGAAATCATGAGACTAATGAAGGAAATGTCTCAGAACAAACCTACTTCAGAACCTAACCCACCATTACCTCCTCCGCCTCCTACAACAAATGATCCTCATCAAGCTTCAACCTCTTTTACCTTTCAGTCTCCCATTCCGGACCCGACAGTCACTGTCAATCCGGTGAGCATGAATAATGACCCACCTTTCTCCTATTACCCGGCTGTCTCAAATGCCGAGCCTCACCCTTCAATCCCGATCCATCCAGTTTACTCCACCCCTCAGCTCCCGGTTGGAGGAGCATATCACACAGTGGAAGGAGAACATAGGGCGAGAGATAACGAGAAACTATCTGCCCTAGAAGAAAGACTGAGGGCAATAGAGGGGCTGAACATGTATGGTTCAGTCGATGTGTCGTCACTAAGATTGGTGCCAGATGTGGTGGTACCACCCAAATTCAAGGTTCCGGATTTCGACAAGTACACCGGAAACTCGGATCCCCGCATCCACCTGGCAACCTACATTGCCAAAATGTCTGCCTTAACGGAAGACGATAGACTTCTCATTCACTTCTTTCACGAGAGCCTCTCCGGAGCAGCTCTGAGATGGTGCATACAATTGGACAGGAGCAAGCTACACTCCTGGAAGGATTTAGCCGATACTTTTCTAAAGCAGTACAAATTCAATTGTGATGCGGCACCCACGAGGAGGACCTCGGAACACAGTGCAGAAAGACGGGAAGGTTTCAAGCAAGATGCCCAACGATGGAGGAGAAGGCCGCAGTATATCCTCCAAAGGACCGACAATGAACTTTGCTCCCTATTCATCGAAACGTTGAAGGCTCCCTACTTCAACTTGATGATCGGAAATACCTCCAACAGCTTCTCAGATATCATCCAAGCCGGTGAGAGAATCGAAGCCAATCTGAGAATAGGAAGGCTACAGGAGTTGGCTGAGAACCCTGTAAAGAAAACTGCCAATTTTGGCAAGAAAAAGGAGGGTGATGTACACTCTATCACCCGTCAGAATAATTACCCCCAATTTCCCCAAAATAACTACCGGCCATATTCCCCCTCTCATGGCCAAACCATCACCAACACTCATGCTGTCCCTTGGAACTATAATTTCCAAGTTTTTACTCAGGGAGCGTCAAGCAGCACATCCGCTCCTAGCCTTGCCTCACCTCCGGCACCACCAAAGCCATGTTTCGCTCCTCACGAGCACTTCAGGATGACTTATGCTGGACCTGCCAGCAGCATTACTCCCCAAACAAGTCCCCAGCCTGTTATTGCAATAAAACCCTCTCCACCTGAGCAAGAAGTCGAGTTTATAACCCGAAGTGGGAGGTGTTACGGGAACGAGGAAAGAGAAAAGAGAAAAGGGAAAGTAAAGATGGGAGAGTCATCAAGAAACACGGAAGAGGAGGTTGAGAAAGCAGGGGAAGCAGAGCCTATTGAGCACAAGGAAGATGAAGAACTGCTGCTCCAAATAATGAAACAGAGCGAGTATGATGTGGTGGAGCAGTTGAGAAAAACACCCGCTCGGATTTCGCTGTTATCGCTGATTTTGAGTTCGGAAGTGCACCGACAAGCCTTACAGAGAATCCTGGATCAGGCCTTTGTCAACCCTGACATTACTCCGGGGCAGTTTGAGAAGTTAGTGGGACAAATCCAGGCATCCAGCTCTGTAGCCTTTTCTGAAGAGGAGGTAGACCCTGCAGGCTTAGGGCATAATAAAGCTCTGCATGTAACGGTGAAATGTAAAGGCTGTATAGTAGCCAAGGTCCTCATCGATAACGGATCAGCCCTCAATGTACTGCCTAGCGCTACCTTGGCTAGATTGCCAGTTGACCAATCAGACATACGTCAAAGTGCTATGGTGGTGAGAGCTTTTGACGGAACAAGGAGAGAGGTGCTGGGGGACGTTGACTTGCCAATCCAGGTCGGTGCATGTACTTTCAATATCACGTTTCAAGTGATGAACATTGAGCCAGCTTACACCATGCTGTTAGGGAGGCCTTGGATCCATTCTGCGAATGCTGTTCCTTCTACTTTGCACCAGAAGATTAAATACATTAAGGACGGCAAAATCATCACGGTGAGGGCGAAGAGGCCATACTAGTCACCAAGCCGCAATCACTCCCTTATGTGGAAGCAATGAGAGTCATTGGAAAGTTCTTTCCGTGCCCTTGAATTGCAAAATCTTGGGAAGGAGGGCCATGGCTATGGTGGCCAAAGTAATGTCAAGAAGCGGGTATGAAGAGGGTAAAGGCCTAGGCGCCACTTTACAAGGGATTGTCAAGCCTATACCGGCCATTCAGAAGATAGGCCGTTGTGGTTTGGGATATGAGGAGGATGCCCTCGTGGATGGGCGATTCTGGATGAGAAAAATGCTTCGGGATCAGAGATTTGACCAGAAGATAGGAAAGGTGAAAGTAGTCCCGAGAATCACGGAAATCTTCACTAAACCGGTCATTCAACATCCGGCAAGTACAGAAGAATCACCTGATGATCCATCCATAGATGTCATCCAACTGGATTCCTTGTATGAGGCCCTAACTTCGCAATGGCTGAAGAGCAGGAGCTTGACAACTGGACAACGGAGGATATCCCTGTACTCAATCTCGAGTAAAGTACCCTCTTGTTATCTACACTTGATCACTTTGTCCATGGTGACAAGTGTAATACTGTAAATGGACCTTTTCTTATGGCATTAATATTAATGAATTAATAGCGCATTTTTAATTCAATACTCTTTTTCTTTCCATCCTTATAACATGTTCTATTCTTTATTCCTTCAGGACAATTCATCAATTAACACCTAATAATCCAATAGACTCAGAAATTCCTCTGGTTAATTTTGAAATCCCCATAACTGCCATTACTTCAAGTAATTCTGAGGAAGACCTTACAGAAGAAAGCAATGAAAAAGATGAACCCTCCCTCGTGCCTTGTGAAGACGAAACGTGCACAATAAACTTAGGCACGGAAGAAGTAAAAAGGGAACTTAAGATAGTGGAGAGTGAGGAGTTGGGAGATATGATCGGTGCAGCAAGGAATTTCTCGACGTGTTCTCTTGGAGCTATGATGACATGGTCGGTTTGGACCCTCGGATAGTGACGCACAAGATTCCTTTAATTAGGAACGATCCGGTGAAGCGTAAATCGAGGAGAATGAATCGATACACCGCTCAAGGTTCGAGATGAAGTCAAGAAACAGTATGACGCCGGGTTCTTAGTAGTGGTCAAAGATCCCCATTTGGTGTCTAACGTCGTCCCAGTGATGAAGAAAGACGGGAGAGTCATGGTGTGTGTTGACTACAGGGATCTTAATAAAGCTAGTTTGAAAGACGATTTCCCTCTCCCCACATTGATGTGTTAGTTGACATTGCCGCGGGTTTGGGCAGATGTTCGTGTATTGATGGGGCATCAGGGTACAATCAGATCCCAATGGACGAGGAAGACAAGGATAAAACTGCTTTTATCACCCAATGGGGGGTATTCTGCTATCGGGTCATGCCCTTCGGGTTGAAGAATGCCGGCTACTTACCAGCGCGAAATGGTCTCATTTTTCCTCGATTTGATGCATAAAGAAGGGGAGGTGTATGTGGATGATATGATAATCACATCCCGGTGAGAGGAGAGCCACGTTCAGGTGTTAAGGAGGGTGTTTGAAAGACTCATGAAATACCAGTTGAAGTGAACCTGCTAAGTGCATATTCTGAGCTAGATCGGGAAAAGCTGTTGGGATTCATAGTAGCGAGAAAGGGATAGAAGTAGATCCGCACAAGGTTCGAGCTATTCAAGAAATGCCGTCCCCAAAAGCAGAAGGGAGGTGCAGTTTTAGGAAAATCAACTACATTTCGAGGTTTATTTCTAATCTCACCGCCAAAGCTGAGCCTATTTTCAGATTACTCCGGAAAAACAACTCTACTCAATGGGATTCAGTTTGTCAAGAGGCTTTTGAGAAAATCAAGCAGTTTCTGTCAAACCCACTCAGATTGGTCCCACATGGCGGTAGGCCTCGATCCTGTACATGGCATCCAACGAATTCCATGGGATGTGTTTTGGGACAAGATGATGATACCGCCGAAAAGAGAGGGCCATTTATTACGAGCAAGAAGTTCAATGATTGTGAGTCGAGGTACTCCTTCTTAGAAAAGACTTGCTGCAAGTTAGCATGGACAAGAAATCGCCTCAAGCACTATATGTTGAAACAAAAGACATGGCTTATCTCCAGGATGGATCCTATCAAATATGTATTCGAAAGCCCATTCGTGCCGGGAAGGATAGCCAAGTGGCAGGTTATACTCTCCCAATACGACATAGTCTACATGACCCGAAAAGCGGTGAAAGGTAGCGTGATTGCTGACCTCCTAGCAGAAAACCCTATCCCGGATTATGAAGCTCTAGATTTTGAGTTCCCTGATGAACATATCAATGAAGTAGACCACGGAGAAGATGAGCCAACTGATGTATGGGAGATGTATTTTGATGGAGCAGTCAATTTATCGGGAAATGGAATCGGAGCTGTACTAGTATCCCCAGAAGGAAAGCACTTCCCAATAGCTGCTAAGTTGGGATTTGACTGTACCAACAATGTCGCAGAGTATGAAGCTTGTGTAATGGGTCTACATGCCGCTATAGAGAGGAAAATCGAGAAAGTTGGAGGTGTCGGAGACTCGGCTCGATAATCTATCAAGTCAAGGGAGAATGGCAAACTAAGGATCCCAAGTTGATCCCATATCGTAAGTACTTACTGAGTTGATCAAGAAATTCAAGAAATCTCTTTCACTCACCGAGTAGAGACAAGAATCAATTTGCTGATGCCTTAGCTACTCTAGCTGTTATGGCTCAAATCGAAGAAGGGCAGATGTTTCAGACGTTGAAGATTAAGGTGAGGGATGAGCCAGCCTATTGCTTCATGATTGAAGAAGAGCCCGACGGAAAGCCTTGGTATCATGACATCCTGGTCTACTGTAGAACCAGAGAATTCCCTTCAGGGGCAAGCAAAAATGAAAAGAAAATGATTCGGAGGTTAGCATTAGGGTACTT
Source organism: Hevea brasiliensis (assembly GCF_030052815.1). Classification (NCBI taxonomy): domain Eukaryota; kingdom Viridiplantae; phylum Streptophyta; class Magnoliopsida; order Malpighiales; family Euphorbiaceae; genus Hevea; species Hevea brasiliensis. Next base: position 42,933,475 of record NC_079498.1, read on the forward strand.
TCCCAGTGGAGAGACCCTATACAAGAGGAGCCCCAACGGAGAATTGTTGAGATGTGTAGATGCAAAGGAAGCAAAGAGAATCCTTTTTGAAACTCATGAGGGAAATTGTGCCACTCACGCCAATGGACACATGATGGCGAAGCAAATCATGCGACGTGGGTATTTTTGGATCACAATGGAAAAGGATTGCATCGAGTATTTCCGGAAGTGCCACAAGTGTCAGATTTACGCAGATCCGATAAATGTGCCACCTCACAAGCTGTTCAATCTCGTCTCACCGTGGCCTTTTGCAATGTGGGGCATAGATGTGATTGGTCCCATCAATCCCAAGGCATCCAATGGGCACAGATTCATCCTTGTAGCCATCGACTATTTCTCCAAGTGGGTCGAGGCGACATCCTATGCTCACATCACGCAGAACACGTTTCTCAAATTCTTCAGAAACAATATCATCTGCCGGCATGGTCTCCCGAATGAAATTGTCACTGATAACGCCAAGAACCTGAACGGTCCGAAGATTCAGAAGCTGTGTGATCAATACAGAATCCGACATCTCAATTCCTCCCCATACCGTCCCCAGATGAATGGAGCGGTTGAAGCCGCGAACAAAAACCTCAAGAGAATAATCCGGAAAATGACAGTCACATATAGGGATTGGCATGATATGCTTCCCTACGCTCTCCACGCATACCGGACTTCCGTAAGAACCTCGACCGGGGCAACACCATACTCACTGGTCTACGGGATGGAAGCTGTATTGCCTATTGAGGTTGAAATCCCGTCCCTAAGAATTTTGAAGGAATCGTGGATCGATGAGTCGAATGGATCCATCAAGGTTGGATCGATTGAATTTCTTTGGATGAGAAAAGGTTAACAGCGACATGTCACGGACAATTATACGAGAGAAGAATGGCGGGGCATTTGATAAAACGCGTGCGCCCGGGAATTTCAACCTGGGACTTAGTTCAAGAAAATCGCCAAACCAAAACGATCCCCGGGGCAAATGGTCACCAACCTACGAGGGTCCTTATGTGATTAAAAAGGCGTTTTCTGGAGGAGCCTTGATCTTGACTCACATGGACGGTGAAGAATTCCCGAGACCTGTGAATGCCGACACTGTCAAGAGATACTATGCATGAAAAGGAGAAAGGATGAAAACCCGAAAGGGCGTCTTAAAAAAAAAAAATCTTGGGGTGAAAACCCAAGGGCGTCCCAAGAACCGAAGTGGAGGAATAAGGAAGGGGGCATGAAACCACGGATAGAAAAGAGACCGTTACGACATGCAGCTTCAAAGAACTCGAAATAATGGCAGTTAAAAGACTTCAAAATTAACCATAAGGAATATGTGAGATCTATCCCTATGGCCTTTCCCTTTGAAAGTTTATCTTCGTTTTTTCAAGACCATAATAAAGTTATACTTTATTCCTTCCGCTCTTATTTTTCTGACTGCCCGCTTTTAATACTGCCCTTTCTCTTTGTTTAATGTGCTATTAATTAGTTAAATTTTTGCCATAAGATTTGAATTCGAGAATTGATAACCTCACGTACTTTGCTATGAGATTTGCAGGGAATGACGGCCTTAAAAAAAAAAACTAGAGGCGAAAACCCGAAAGGGCGCTTCTAGCCGAATGGACGAAGAGAAAGTGAAAACCCGCAAGGGCGCTTTCCGTAGAATAAGAAGAAAGTCGGGAATGAAAAGGGGCATCCGAAAGAATGAGATCATAGGTCAGGTCTTGCAACTCCTCCTCCATTAATCGTCCGCCTTCGTTATCTTGTTGAGTACACTCTTTCAGGGAATAACTTCATATGCCAAAGTCAGACTTGTTTTGTAAGTTGATTTTTATTTTCCTGCAATTCCACCATCAATCTATGGATCCTTGATCCAAGTTGATTTTATTTTCCTGCAATTCCACCATCAACCTCTGGATCCTTGATCCAAGTTGATTTTATTTTCCTGCAATTCCACCATCAACCTCTGGATCCTTGATCCAAGTTGATTTTATTTTCCTGCAATTCCACCATCAATCTATGGATCCTAGATCCAAGTTGATTTTATTTTCCTGCAATTCCACCATCAATCTATGGATCCTTGATCCAAGTTGATTTTATTTTCCTGCAATTCCACCATCAATCTATGGATCCTTGATCCAAGTTGATTTTATTTTCCTGCAATTCCACCATCAATCTATGGATCCTTGATCCAAGTTGATTTTATTTTCCTGCAATTCCACCATCAACCTCTGGTTCCTTGATCTAAGTTGATTTTAATTTCATGCAATTTAAATTTCTGTTATCAACCTCTGGTTCCTTGATCTAAGTTGATTTTAATTTCATGCAATTTACATTTCTGTTATCAACCTCTGGTTCCTTGATCTAAGTTGATTTTAATTTCATGCAATTTACATTTCTGTTATCAACCTCTGGTTCCTTGATCTAAGTTGATTTTAATTTCATGCAATTTAAATTTCTGTTATCAACCTCTGGTTCCTTGATCTAAGTTGATTTTAATTTCATGCAATTTACATTTCTGTTATCAACCTCTGGTTCCTTGATCTAAGTTGATTTTAATTTCATGCAATTTAAATTTCTGTTATCAACCTCTGGTTTATAGATCTAAGTTGATTTTAATTTTCTAGGTCATTAACTTAGGTGTGCTTTAGTTCCCTAATTTCAAATACCTAATCGTCCAAAATATGAGTCGGAATCTTTACATAATTCCTATACGGAAATTTTTCCTTTAATAGAAATTACGTAAAGAGGGGCAGCTGTCGACACCATATTTTGGCCGATCCCCAAAATACTTTGAAACCGATCCCCGGTGCTAAGTTTCCTCGGAGTAGCTAATCACGGTTCCGATCCCTCTTTGGTAGGCGGTCACATTTCCGACCTCTCCTCGCAAAGACGTGAATCAATGATAAGTCCTACGCATCCCTTGAAACTCAGCCGATCTCTCAAATCATTTACCGATCCTTCAAACCCGTTGCCGGATTTCCGGACCTGTCAAGAATATTCCCGATCCCTGTTGATAAATGGAGTGAACTAGCACTAGATCTTTTCCTACCAGTTTTATTGCCGACCTCCTTTCCGAAAGTTTAAGAGCTAAAGTGTTGGTTCGATTCCGATCTTAAGTGTTCGAGTTAAATTTTCGGTCAAGTTCTGTTCAGCATTTCTTCCCTACCGATCTCATGTTCAGAGTGCTTTCCGATCTCTCATACTTAGATTAATAATCACATTTAGTTTTTGTTTTGCTGTGCTCATACAATCAAATACTCAGACAAATAATGGTTCAAAATTTTCCGATCACAATCATTCATTTCATTTCATGTCATAATTTGTACAAAGTTATTCGGCTGGGGGATCACCCCCAGCCTGATCTACATTTGGATCACTCCCTCTCTCCCTCTCACCCTCGGCTTCATCCTCACTATCTTCACCATCGCCCCCGGGTGCCAGGTCGTCCATCCAAGAAAAGTCTTCTTCTGGGTAACGCTCCTGGAGTGCGGCCAAGAGATCCTTGTGAGCCTTCACATAGGCCTCAGCTATTCCCGTCACCATCTCCTCATCCCTCTCCTTAAGCTCCTTATCCTTCGCCTCGAGTTCCTCTATAAGTTGAGCGACCTGAGAGGATGCATTGGCGTGGAGCGCCTGGACTTCCTTAAGAGCGCGGTCCCTCTCGTCCGAAATACGGTTCTGTTCGGCCCACCGGTCTTCATGGAGCTTTGCCCGTCCCTCGACCTGAGATATATAATCCCGAGCCGATGAGAGTTCGGATCGGAGGGAATCCACTTCCTGGTTCTTCTTCCCGATCTCCTTACCCAGGCGCTGAATCCTTTCCCGGATCATGGTCTGGTTCACCAGACACTCCACGTTTAAGCTCATGGTCCGAGTCAATATGTCATCAAGGCCACTCAGGGATAGCTTTGTCGATCCTCTGAAGAAGATGGTAGACCCGTGACTTTAGCAAAACCGGGGTTCTCCTTAACAGTTCGGTTATCCTTCAAGGAGTCGATCAGTATCTGAGCGCCCCGAGAGGAGGTCCTCCCAGAAGCTTGAGTAGGTCCCCTTTCCGCGCTTGGGACAACTGCAAGAATCTGAGGCTGCTCTTCCGATCTAGGAGGAGATCGGGTAGCTTCAGTGGTCGAGGGACCCGAAGGTTGGGGAGGATCTCTTTGTATCTCCCCAGGCTCGCGACCAGGTGTTTGGAGTCGTTCTGAACGCTTCATCTCCTTTACTTTCCGGAAGATCTCTCTTTCCTTTTTCCGCTTCCTATGACCTTCACCACCCGCCATACCTGCACAAAGAAAAGGTTAGTGAGATCACTAAGGTCGTGAGAATTGAGATATAGAAAATACCGATGCCGAGGTTAGAGAGCGGAAGTTCGCGGTCTTGGCCGGTGGCGCTGAAACGATCCAATGGTGCGGCTCGGCGATCACGAATCCAAACAAGAATACTTTTTAGTGGCAGCCTCACTCTTGAGATCCATCACTATCAAACTTTCCTCTTCGCTCGTGGTAATATGGTTCGAAGCAAGGGTCCTGGTACCACCAGTGCGGGAAATCTCAAAGCGGCTCGGATCTTTGCTCCTCACAATGAAGAAAGCGGTTCTTCCAGTTCTTAAGAGACGAGGCGGTCGGAAAAGAGCCCGCAACTAGGCTTCGCTGAAAGAACCAGTGGTCATCGTCCTTTCGGTGAGTTAGCCGGTGCAGCTTGGCGAACACTTTAGCCGTAGGTCTGATTCCCTTAGCTCGGCATAGACCTCGGAAAGCTACCAAGATCCGCCACGAGTTGGGGTGAATTTGAACAATGGATGCTCGATGAAATTTTAAGACCTCCTTGTAGAAGTCATCCAGGGGGAACCGAAGGCCGGCCTTTAATTGTTCCTCGTACACCATAACCATGTCGTTCTCTTCAAAGAAGTGATTGACACGAAGGTCGTCATGGCACTTGATTAGCTCGTACAAGTCGGGCCGAATGTTATATTCTTGGCTAAACGACCGAAGATCGGATTCTCGAAGAACCGATCGTAGCTCGTCTATAGGGAGATTCTCCCTACCTGAAGGGCGCGTACGCCTTAATGGTACGACCCGCCCCTGACCTGGAGCAGGGACCCTAAGGGGTCCAGGTTGCGCGCTTGGCCCGACTGCCTCTTCTTCATCAGACGATGACCAAGAGAACTCAATGGAAGGAGGGCTCGCCGCTCTCTGACCTTCGGCACCGCTCATTTTCAAGAAAAAAACAAAGAACTTAAACTAAAAAGAGGATTAAAACCCTTACCAGAGTCTAATCGGCGTCGGAGAAACCGGAGAAAATGAGAGAACTTCGAAGCTATGAGCAGGAGACTGAAAATGAAATGAGAAAACAACTGGCTAACCCTCCCCTATTTATACTAGTCCGAGCATTTAATGCTCGCGAGGTTCTAGGCGGCGCATCGATTGGTGAGACTTCGGCGACACGACACTTCTCTCAAATATCCGAATGTTCAGAGATCGGTTAATTGGAGATCGGCATAATAAGTTAAATATTTTGAATAAAGGATCAGTCAAGTGTCATTCAAGTAAAGAACCAGATCGGATAACCACCTTAGAGATCGGAAAATAATCAATGCAAAAATAATAAGATGATAACTGCAAAATAAAGTCTTTATTTGCAAAAAGATCGGATTACATCATTTGGGCGATCTCTAGGGATCGGATTACAATAAAGGACAGACTACATCATTTGGGTGATCCCTAGAGATCTGATTACATTGACAGACTACATCATTTGGGCGATCTCTAGAGATCGGATTACACTAACATTGGATCACATCATTTCTGTGATCTCTAGAAAATCCTATCCGAAGAGGCTGATCTAAGGATCAGTTTATAACTTATCCCAAGGATACTCCCAGGAGATCCATGGATCAGTTTATAACTAATGCCAAGGATACTCCCAGGTGTTCCAAAGGTCAGTTTATAACTGATCCCAAGGATATTGCCGACCGGATGCTTCATCCGCTGTCGGAACACCCAATGTGGATCAGGATCGCTGTCGGAACACTCAATGTGATGAGAAGCCGAATGAACTCAGTTGAGCGACTCGAGATCGGTACAACCGAGGTCCGCAATACAGATTGATCAAATCCAGTTCTCTCACCATCGCCAATTAGGACCATCCAATCACCGGGATCGTAAATTTTCCGTCGAGGAAAAGGGAATTCCATCGGAAGAGGATCAAAACCACAGTTGTAGCCGGAACTTTCCCCGGAACAGCTAGAACCAAGAAACAAGGAGAATGAGAGAAAAATCTAATTAAGGAAATGCCACTATCAACAGGGTATATATAGGGAAAATGGGCATTTAATCTTTGGCGGAAAGCAGCGGGCCTTCGAAAATCGAGATGTAATTAATGCTTGGACCGAATCCAGACTGATCAAGGGATAAAAGAGATCGGGAGATAGGAGATCAGCATGAGAGATCGGAATGGGAGCTAGGGGAGGGATCGGAAGACAAAAAGAATAAGACAAATTCCGATAACCGTCGTCAGAATCAGAGCCGAGGTAGTTAAAGCGTGGCAGACGAGATCTCCACCGCACGCCTAAGAATCGCCATAATCTTGTGGTGCGGTATGTCATGACGATTCAGACATCCCAATCCCCACCGTTGATCTCACTTGTAAGGATGAATCCGAACCCTTGGATCAAGAGAGAAGACGACAATACCAGCGTCTTTCACTCTCAGCCCCCAGATCGTTCCGGACAAAGGATTCAAGACCGTCGGATTAAAAGAGGAAAAGGACAAATATTTTGAGAAGCGATCTCAGCCATTCGTTTTGACTCTCTTTAATTCCTGAACATCCGATCATGTACTTCAAAATCCTGACCCTCCATCTCCCTCAAAATGAATCGACCCTTCATGGGGAGCACCGATTCCTATAAATACGCATGAAAAAGCGCTCAAAAAAAAAGGACTGACGAAAAAAAGAAAGGTCATTATTATAGCGGAAGAACTCAAAATTTCATTCGATTTGTTATTACGCTACTTTGAAGTATTGATTGGAAAGACTTTTGAAACTAGTTTTCTGAAGTGTTTCTTGAAAAAGGATTTTGAACACTGGAACTCTACATTTCCAGCTTGTTCATCACCTGATCACGCCTTCACTTTCAACTCTTTATCATCTCTATTTTCGTCCCTTCTGTTGGAGCTCAAATCCCACTCAGTTGTTATCTTGACCTAATCACATCATAGCTAGGCTCCCTCCAGTTCACGGTGAACATCAACTCTCAGGCTAACCAGTCCGCGGTCTTGTTTCTAGTGGCCACCCCATAATTATTCCTACAGATTCAGCTCCTCCCAGGTAAGAGCTCACGTCGCTGTTTTATTAAGTGTTTGCGTTCATTTCTTTCGTAGTCTCTCTGTCCTTTTTACGTATGTGATTTTTCTCCAAGTTCATCTCGTGCAAAGAGACCCAGAAATGTTATTCTCAGGTCATCTCTTTAGTGGTTAGTGTGCCTTTTATTAATCTTCGTCATTTCTGAATACAAGCTTTTCTGGTTCCTAGTAGAGTGCAAATGGTCAGGTAAGACGTAGGTAACTGCAACCTAAAGATCTCTCTTAAAGGGAAAATCTGAATAATACATAAGGAAGATAGTCAAACTATTAGGCTGACGCAAACGACAGTTCGGCAAAGATGCCATAAAATGGAAGTAAAAGAAGCAGAGTAGATTGGTCATAAATAAATATTGGTAAAATAAATACATGAGAGGTCGGTAAATCAGGTCTCATTTTCCCCGTCTAGCCGAAGGATATTGATAAGTCCTATCCCCAACCTCTTTAAACTTCAGGATCCTTATCTCTAGGTTCTTAGGGCACCAAAATTCTGGAGATCGGAAAAATACCTTTCAGGCACCTTTCTAATTTAAAAGAGATCGGAGGAGAGTTCTTATCCGGTCTTAACTCAAATTCTAATAAACATTTTAAAGAGATCGGAGGAGAGTTCTTATCCGGTCTCAACTCAAAATTTTATTAAATAGGGATCGGAGGAGAATTCTTATCCGGTTCCCATCTCGAAATTTTAATAAATACCTAAAAGAGATCGGAGGAGGACCCTCACCCGACCTCCAATTAGAATTTTAATAAATAATCCAGTAGAGATCGGAGGAGAGTTCTTATCCGGTCTCTATTCAAATAAATATTAAAAAGAGATAGGAGGAGAGTTCTTATCCTATTCTCACACCAAATTTCAACCCGTATGCAAGATAATCCCAAAACCCAGAACAATTCGTAACGCCAACTCACTAAGGCTGTCTCATTTACTTATGTATCTGGGTAATCCTAATTAGTGAAAAATCAAACATTCCTTTTACCAAAAGGATTAACATTCCCACTATAGCCCTTCTAACTAATTTATAAATGACACAAAATTAAATCTACTTACCCTTGTTAAGGGACGAGGTGGGGTGCCTAACACCTTCCCCACCCGTTAATGGATCCCGAACCTAGAATCTCTGTTTTGAAGTGGTTTCATTTTTAATTTAACTCCCTAAATGGTTTTCTTTAGTTTCCCTCAAAACTAAGGTGGCGACTCCTCACTTTTCCCACTTCGGTGAGTGATCGTCCGGGCGACCGCAAAATCCCGTTGCGACAACATAAGTAGATTTTTGAATGTATAAATGAGAAAGGAAAAATGTTTTGAATACAATGGTACATGTGAACCATTGTTTTGAATTCTGATGAATATGAATGACATAATGAATGAATAAATGAACCATATTAATGTATGAATGAGACATTAGTTCTCATTATTGTAGAAAGGAAAAGTACTTTGAGTACAATGGTATAAAAGGATAATTGATGTGAATTGTGATCATATAAATGATCAAATGAATGTATAAATTATAATTGAAATTTATCATGAAATAATGAAGTCATAAAACACAATATATTAATATTTAATGATATTATGTGCCCTTGTATTACCCAGACATGTGTGTCAGATTGGATAGTTTGGCATGCCAATAGGGTATTGTTTTAGCAGTACTGCGAAAGGCTTTATGCATATATTCATGGCTTTATGCCCATACTCATAGCTTTATGCCCGTATTCATGGCTTTTATGCTCGCACTCATGGCTTTTATGCCCGATGATGTGATATCATGGCTTTTTAGCCATACTGACTGCATACATGGTTGACGTTCTGCGTCCCATGATATGACAGCCCGAGGCACCGCGGTGTCCAGTGCCAATGACCCGTTATCCAGTTTAGTCAGCCTGTCATAGGTTACCTAGACAATGTAAATTATTAAAATTATTTAAGAACATTAGTAATTAAAAATATTAGAAAGTATTGAATGAAATGAGAAGAAAAAAAAAAAAAAAGATTAGTAATGGAAACATAATTGAATCAAGTAGTACAAATGAAATTTTCAGAATTGTAGGAACCGAAAATACAATACTCCTAGAATTAATCTGTATATCGAATATTATTACTGTATAAACTCAGTACTTTCAAAGAGGAACAAATTAGCATATAAGATAGATAATACTAGAAACATCATAGTAAATTAAATTGATTCTTGAATACTTAAATTATGCTCTATTTTTTTCCTCTTTATTTGTATATATTATTTTCTTGTTATATTATTGCACCACTAAGCAGCAATGCTTAGCGCGATGGATTTGTTTCCTCGCACAGGTACTTTGATTGAGATTTTTGGAGTCCAGATCTGCAGAAGTGTCAGAAGTGTTCAAGTTGTCGCCTCCTCAACAATGCATGTAGATAGGTCTCACAAAAGTTATTTTATGTATTTATAATTAGTTATCATGTTGAAATATAAATTATGAAATTGTAATTAATTTATGTATTATGTAAATTGTAAATTATGTAATTAATGGAAATTTGAAATTTTTGATATATGAAATGAGCATGAATGAATATGCATGGTAATGAATAAGAATCGAAATGTATGGACACTATCAGAAATGATGATGCATGAAATGATGAGATGATTATGAGAATTGTTGATGAGATTTTTATTTTAAAATATTATTGAAAATTTCAAGCAGATGAATAGTGAAATATGTTAAACATGAATAAAATAGGGGAAACTCCGTTAGTTTCTCCATCAAAAAATAATTGATATTAAAAGATAATAATTTGAAAATGATTAAAAGAATAAAGTAAGATAAGATAGGGTACTCCGGCACCGAATGTAGCACACTTTGCTCGGCTACACTGTAGTCGGGTGAGGGGTGTTACAATTAGCTTACTAGAATTTGGTTATAGTGCTAAGTTTCACAATTTAAAGTCCAAAATTTTTCAAAAATTTTCAAAAATTTTGATACACAAGAATAATGTAGCTAAATTTAAACAATGTAATGATGTGCATGTAATGATATGCAATGCATGTGCATGTAATGATATGCAATGCACTTGTATCCCTCCCCCCCCCCCCCCCCCCCCAAACTCAAACCAGACGTTGTCCTCAATGTTAAAATAATATGCAAAATCAGAGAAAATGTACAAAGATTATGAGGAAGCATATTATTTATTAGGTATTGAAAAGTTTGGACATTAAGCATATAAAAGAGACCTATGATTGCAACTTAGGACTAAGGCATATAAGATATTACAATAAAGATCTTATCCTATAGTCCTAGCTTTATAAGGTCTCTGATGGTGATGATGGCGATGTTGGCTCCTCCTCCACATCATTTAGCTTCTCCATTAGCATGTCCAATTTATTGTGGGCTTCTTGGAGGCTATCCTAGATTGCTTGCATTCTGCTGTATATTATGGTCTCCATGCGCTATAGGTATGTGAGGACCGGATCTGTTGGTGGTGGTGTGTATGGAGGCACTCGAATGGGGGATTCTTGGAACATTCGCTTTTGGCCTTCTTCTTGAGGCTGCGAAGTCTCGCTAGGTCCTTCTCATGCTTCGTCTCTTTGAGGGATGGCGTTTTCTTCGGCATCCAGTAGGTAGCATTTGTTGCCCACCTTCTTACATATTCCCATGGATATGCAGATAGTTTGATTTATTCTTGATGTTCTAGTGATAGAGCGCAGCCTGTGATGTCCTGAAACGAAGTCGAAGTGGAGGGCAATGGTTGTGACAAGGCCATCAAGCACTATGTGCTCAGTAGACTGATGACAGAGGTGTCGGAGATGGTTGCACAAAAAGAAGCTGGTGCTGCACTGCTGTCTAGTGACCATACACCACAACAAGAATAGCTCATTGGCGTTTACAACACCAAGGCTGTGGCCACAGCCCATGATGGTGTGGGCGGCGAACTAACGCATATAGCGTAGGGCTAGACTTGTGATGCCCGTGGATTTGGACTTGCTAGAGTTATATGGCTCCGTGTTCATGGCAATAGAACTCCAGAAGTTGATGCTATTGTAGAGCATGCGGTTCCTAGGGATCTCCTGGTGGCCGGCGCTGTCAAAGCTGAAGATGGCGTTGAACTCATCTATGTTTATCACCCAGTCGACATCGAGGAGGCGAAATTCAATCCTGCCCCTATCCACCCTATCGGTAGGCCATAAGGTGGCCTTGAAACTACCCAAAAACTCCAATGTGGTGTCCTTGTATGCTGAAAATTGGAGTTGGGCAAAGCTTGTCCACTCGACGCTATGGAGTAGCCCATTGATTTCATTCTGCAGCCCGATTTGCTTCACCAGTGGAAAATCCATGTATTTGGTGGAGCTTATTTTCAGGGTGTGAAGCCGAGTGCACATTGCCTTATGGGCATCATCACAGAATCCCCAAGGAATGGAGATTTCAGGTTGTGGAGCAGCTTGTCATTGGGGTTGCGATGGAGGATGGGCTGGTTGAGATGGTTGGGGAGAGGCTACCCTTGTTCTTGGGCATTGGGGTGGAGGCTGAGGTGGAAAAGATGAGGATTCTCCTCTTTACCTTGAGGAGGAGCCAATTCTTCTCGCAGATCGCTTTGCAGAAGCCATTGATGAGTTTTTGGTAAGGAGAAGAGTAGGGTTTTGTGAAGGGAGATGAGATTTAAGGGGTTTTTATAGGTTAGGAGGGGTGGAGATGAAGGGTTTTTCCTTTATGAATGGTTTTAATACTAGGGGTGCATTTAAAGAGCCGTTAGGACTCTTCGTTTCACGCATTTTGCACCCCAGGAGTTGTGTCTGTGACATGATACATAGGTCGTGTATCACTACACGGGTCTCGACATGTAGGGCCGTGTAAATTTCTGCATAAAAATTTCAAATTCTATTATAGTACACGGCCTGTGTAAATGAGCTCTGGGACCCGTGTAACTTTCTGTCTCTCGAGTTGCTTTACTGGATATGTTACACGGCCCGTGTCAAATACAAGGAGGCCCCTGTAACTCCCTAGCTTTAAGTTATTCTGCTAAAGACATTACACGGTCCGTGTAAATTGGGCTATGGACCAGTGTAACTTTCTGTCTCCCTCAGAGTTAAAAAATGTAAGAAATTTATGGACTTCCAGAAAGTTACACAGGGCGTGTAAAACCAATACACGACCCGTGTAATTTTCTGATTTTCTAAATTTTTGTCAAATGAAAAATTTTTATCATCACAACACATATAATGGATGTAAAGTTTAGCAATAGAGCTACTTCCCTGGTTTTGTCCAAATTTTCCTTTGTGGTTTGGACTTGGTGATTCCTTTCCTCTCTTGTTCTCTGCTCCCCTTTCCAAAAAAATCCTACAAAAATGAGATGCTAATGAGTATGAAACAAAAATCAATATGAAAAAGGAGAGAAAAAAAAAAGTAAAGTTCAGAAAAATTTTTGGGTTGCCTCCCAAAAAGCGTTCGTTTATAGTCTTTAGCTGGACTTTGCTTGTTTATGGTCTGTCAGTAGGATGGTCGAGGGTGCAATTAACTCCCATATCTATGGGTTCTCCCTGAAAGTAAGGCTTCAGCCTCTGCCCATTGACCTTAAATGCACCTCAGGTTTCGCTCCACACTTCTACTGCTCCATGTGGGAAGACTTGGGTGACCTTGAAAGGTCCGGACCATCTTGATTTTAGCTTTCCTGGAAAGAGTTTCAATCTAGTTGAATAAGAGGATAAGATCTCATTCTTTTATTTCTTTCCTTGCTATGCGCCTGTCATTCCATCTTTTGGTTTTATCCTTGAAAATTTTGGCATTTTCATACGCATCCTGTAGGATTTCTTCCAACTCATTCAGTTGTAGGAGTCTTTTCTCACCAGCAGCTTTGAGGTCAAAGTTTAGGATCTGAATTGCCCAGTAAGCTTTATGCTCAAGTTCAACAGGGTGATGACATGATTTTCCATAAACCAGTCGGAAGGGTGTTGTGCCAATTGGGTTTTTATATGCAGTGTAGTATGCCTATAGTGCATCATCTAACTTCATGCACCAGTCCTTCCTAGATCTGTTTACAGTTTTCTCCAAAATCTGCTTCAGTTCCCTATTTGAGATTTCTACTTGACCGCTGGTTTAAGGATGATAAGGTGTGGCCACCTTGTGAGTCACTCCATACTTTTTCAGTAGTGTTTTGAATTGTTGGTTGCAGAAGTGACTTCCTCCATCGCTGATTATTGCTCGTGGTGTGCCAAATCTTGTGTAGATGTTCTTCTTAAGGAAACTTGTGACCACTCTAGCATCATTGGTTGGTATCGCAATTGCTTCCACCCATTTTGACACATAATCAACTCCAACAAGAATATACTTATTTCCACGAGAAGAGGGAAATGGGCCCATGAAGTCTATTCCCCATACATCAAATAATTCTATCTCAAATATACCATGCAGTGGCATTTCATTCCTTCTTAAACTGTTACCTATTCTTTGGCTGTAACACCCCTATTTGTATAGCCTGGTATATTTCACTGTTCCGGTGATCGGAGTCGGTTCGGACAATTAAGGGGATTAGAACCACACTTAAGATAACTAGAGAAGCCATAAATACAAATAATTAGTAATTGCCAATTAGTTAAGTATAAATAAGAAAAACAGAACATAAGAAGTTAAACGAGCTGAGAGTCACAGCGATGGGTGACCTTCTCGGGAACAACTGCGAAGTTGATTTAAACTCAAATTTCGAACCGTAAAATGTGACGCTACGGGCCTTAAGACTATTGTGAACATAGTGGAAAAAAGAAAATCACGAAAAAGAACTGTTAAGCTAGTCAAATAATTAGGTCAGGGAACTGGAAGAAATATTGAATTATTTGTAAACTGGGTTAAACCGGCGAGGGGCAATTTAGTCAATTGACCCCGAGAGCTGACTCTTGACCTAATTGTCAAATAAAATCGGAGAAAAGAAAATTTTGGAGTCGAGAATTAAATTAAAGAACTAATAGAAAAAGAAATGAAAAAAAAAAGTTAAAAGTTAAAAAGTTAGTTACATCACTTTTATGACATCAAAATGATGTCAAAATTAATTATTTTAAATCCCACAATTTTGGACCCATTCAAATACATAAAGTAAGACTTAAAAGACATAAAAATTAAAAAAGAAAATGACCTTCTCCTACTTCAAGGAAATCGGTAGCCATAACTCTCCAAACTCCACCATTGTTTCCTTCATGAAAGCTTGAGTTCAAGCTTTTAAACACCCATTTGACCCTATCTTACCCAAAATTCTCCCATAAGAACTTGTTTTAGTCACTTGAGAAGAAGATTGATCATCAAAGAAAGAAGAAAAGAAGGAAATTAGAGAATTCAAATCCAAGTGGAGGTAAGCACCCTAATTTAAAAATTTGAGATTTATTAGTTATGTTTGTAGCTTAAAGTAACTTAGAAGTTAAAGAAATGAAACAAAAACAATTGTGAGGTTAATTTCGGCCAGCATGGTAGGGAGTGTGATTTGCATGGTTTGATTGATTTGAATGGGTATATAAACCTAAATTAGTTAAATGATTATGGTTAAAGGCATTGAATTAGTTAAATGCAAAGAAATTGTGAACTAGGGTTTGGACACTTAGGGTTTAGAGACAAAAATGTGAAAAATTGGTGAATGATGTCTTTGACCTAGTTTGAAGAGAGAAATGATCATTTGTGACCAAATGAAGTGTGTTAAAAGTGGTTGAACCAAAAGCAAATTCGGATTCAATGTGGTCATGTTGCTGGCAGCATGACCAAGGTTCCTTTGAGGGACCAAAACTGAAAATTTACAAGTCCAATTGGTATGAGACCAATTGGGAATGAAAATAGACACTAAAAGACACAATTTTAATTTAGGAGCCATGCCCAAAAAGTAAGCAAAACCTAGTGAACAAATTGACCAAATCTGGAAAATCTCAGTCTGCCTTGTACAAAATGACCAAATGAACAGTATTTGTTCATTTTGCCATAACTTGAGCTACCTAGGTCTAAATGACCTAAAATTTTACCAGTGGACAGATGAGATATATACCTAAAACTTTCATGAAGAACACAAACCCAAATTATGCCATTAACTAAGTCATTTGGCCACCCAAATTTGGTGACCTAAAACTGCCAGAACCAAAAATTGCCTAGAAATCTAGGTTGAGTCCAATCCGGCAGCCATGGTTCAAATGGCTATAACTTGAGCTACAAAACTTCAATTGGAGTGATTCAAAAAGGAGAATAAGCTTAAGAAAATAGGGAACATTTTCTGTGAAGAAACCATAGCCCAATTCCAACAGAAAAATGACCAATGGAACAGTGCAACCTAAGACACCAAAACTGAAAATTGGCAATTTTGCCTAAAAGACTTAGAATTTGAGTAAATGACCAAAACCAACAAGTTTGGTAACCAAAATGTGGTATGTGGGTGAAGTTGGAGTTCCCATACCTATTAAGCCTTAGAAAGTCAACAAATTGACTTGAATAGTACCATAAATAGTAACCACAACATAAAAATTTGCTAGAATGTAAGTTTAAGCATATTAGGATTAATTATGGGAATTATTGTGAGGCATGGATACAGAGGCACTATAAAGTTTTTGTTTCAGCTGAAAAAGGCTCAGAAAGTCTGAGAGACTGAGTCAAGGCCTAGAGGCGACTCACGTCAGGTTTGTGCACAATAAACCTTATTTGAGCATTTTGTCGTTGAAAAAAAAAATTAATTTTGGTATGATTTATGAAAATTTGGTGTTAATCATGAATTGTGTTGCCACTTTGTGAATGAAACTATGACTTTGGAAATCTATCGGATTTCTCATAAATTATTTAAATGAAATGTTTGAAATAGATTTTTTATTCACACTTAGCATGACAGTGCCTTATTATTCCTCCTCCACTCATGGGGCGAGATAGATTATTTTTCCTCCCTCTCTGGTTTACCATTTGAGGTTATAGATCGAATGAGTACTCATTAGCTAGCTAGCTAGCCACCTCCCTCATTGATTTCGATTAGTGGGGCTGTAGATTGCTTTGTTGTGGTGTACAACACGGCATTGATCGGAAATTTTATATCATGGCTTAAGTTGTGTATAATTTGGCAACACTGTGTTTATTAAATTATTTGACTAAATTGTGTTATTATGAGTTTTGATAATTTGTGAAATGTGATTGAGAAATATTTAAATTGTATTTTGTCAATGAATGATTTATGTATTGTATTTTAATTTTTTATTGTGCACCACTGAGTATTTTTATACTCAGCGATAGCTTATTTTGCTATCGCAGATAAGAGCAAGGAGAAAGCAGCAGAGTGAGCTGCTACTGATATTGAGGACTACACTGGTCTTTTTGTACGGGTATTGTTTTATACCCTTGTAGTTATTTTGATGTAAATATTATAATGTTTTATGTATCAATTTAAAGTTGAGCAGTTGTATAATAAATTGTAATAATATTATTTTTGGATTTTCTTTTTGTAAATTAAGATTTGTATTTGTGAATTTCATACTATATGCACTGTGAATGAAGTTATGAAATATTTTGAGCTGATAAATTTTTGGTTGAATTATGGAATGAAGTGAATGGTGTTGACTTGAGATTATTTGAAGGTTGGGAGTTGTGGAAAATTTATTAATAGTGTTTTTCTCAGGTATTTGAAGAACTGTTTTCTCAAAATACAGACGGCACTCTGCTGAAATTTTTATAAAATTTGCGAAAAAACAAAAATGGACAAAAATTTTTACTATTTTTTAAGCTTTGAATAAATGATTTTAATTCCTACCAAAATGCTCACCACTTCCAAAATGTAAGAAAATGGTTTTAAAATCCCTTGTAGTGTACTTAATGAATTATCGGTAGGTAAAGTTTGGTAGTTCATTAGGTATTATACGGGATCATGTCATGCCTTACAGAGGGGTAAGGTGTGACATTGGCATTGATCACAACCTAGCACAAAGGATCTTACATCCTTAAATAAATGTGGCCAGTAAAACCCTGCTTGTAAAATCTTGGCTGCGGTTTTTGAGGTGCCGAAGTGTCCTCCATATAGTGATGAATGGCAGTGATGAATGATACTTTCCATATCTTCCTCTGCTATGCATCTTCTTATTAGCCCATCATTACATCTCTTGTATAGTAGAGGTTCCTCCCATATGTAATATCTCACATCATGTAGGAATTTCTTCCTTTGCTGATAAGTTATGTTTGGAGGCAGTACCCAGCATACAAGAAAATTAACAAAGTCACGTACCATGGAACCTTGGAGAATGCAAGCAATTGCTCATCCAGAAATGAATCATCAATTGGAAAATCTTCGAAGTCCTCTGTGTACTCCAATTTTAGTCTGGAAAGATGGTTAGCTACTACATTTTTGGATCCTTTTTGTTCCTTGATTTCAAGGTCAAATTCTTACAGGAGTAAAATCCATCGAATCAGCCTTGGTTTTGTTCCCTTCTTGTTCAAAAGGTACCGAATTACAGCATAATCCATGAATACAATGACTTTTGACCTAATGAGGTAAGATCTGAACTTGTCCATTGCAAACACCACTGCTAGGAATTCCTTCTCTGTGGTGGCATAATTGATTTGTGCATCATCGAGTGTCTTGCTAGCATAATAAATAGCATGGAGCTTTTTATCTTTTCTTTGCCTGAGCACTGCTCCAACTGCAAAGTCACTCGCATCACACATCACCTCGAATGGTAGCTCCCAATTTGGTGGCTGCATTATTGGTACTGATATCAGGGCCTCTTTGATCCTGTTAAAGGAGATAAGGTAATTTTCATCAAAATCAAAGGGAACAACTTGGCTTAACAAGTTGGTAAGTGGCTTAGCTATTTTGGAAAAGTCCTTGATGAATCTTCTGTAGAATCTTGCATGTACTAAAAAGCTTCGCACTCCCTTGACTGATGTTAGGGGTGGCATGTTTTCAATGATCTCAATTTTTGCCTTATCAACTTCAATTCCTCTTTCTGATATCAAATGTCCTAGAACTATACCTTCCCTTACCATGAAGTGGCATTTTTCCAAATTTAGGACTAGGTTTGATTCTTCACATTTTTGCAACACCTTAGATAAATTAGCTAGGCAATCATCAAAAGTAGTTCCATAGACAGAAAAATCATCCATAAAAACTTCTATGATATCTTCAATATAATCAGAAAAGATAGCCATCATGCATCTTTGAAAGGTAGTAGGGGCATTACAAAGACCAAAAGGCGTTCTCTTATATGCAAATGTTCCATAGGGACAAGTGAATGTGGTTTTTTCTTGGTCTTCTGGGTGAATAGGAATTTGAAAGAATCCCGAATACCCATCTAGATAACAGAAATAAGAGTGTTTCGCTAACCTTTCTAACATTTGGTCGATGAAGGGGAGAGGAAAATGGTCTTTTCTGGTAGCGCTGTTCAATTTCCTATAATCTATGCACATTTGCCAACCAATGACTACTCTAGTAGGGATTAGTTCATTGTTTGCATTTTGGATAACAGTTGTCCCACCTTTCTTAGGAACTACATATACTGGACTAACCCATTTACTATCAGAAATTGGGTATATGATACTTGCATCTAATAGTTTTAAAATTTCTTTCTTGACTACTTCTTTCATGTTTGGGTTAAGTCTTCTTTGGTGTTCGATCGTGGGTTTACTATTTTCTTCCATGGGTATCCTATGCATGCAAATCGAAGGGTTGATTTCCTTCAGGTCTTCTATTTTATACCCTATGGCTTTGCTATGGATCCTAAGTTCTCTTAACAATTTTTCCTCTTCTAACTTAGATAGGTTAGCATTGATTATAACAGGATATTTAAAATTTGAGTCCAGAAATGCGTACCTTAGTGAGGAGGGGAGAGGTTTAAGCTCTACCTGTTTGGCGTTTTCCTGGAGCTTACCTTTGGTTTGTTCCTCCTTCAATTTCTCCATCTTGGAAGCCTTAGCTGAGGGTAGGGGTGGATGAGTTGCTAACTGTTGTGCACAGGCTGCTATTTCTGTATTTTCATCATCCACTGTGTGGCTGTGCACAATACATGTAACACCCCTCTCCCATCTACAGTGTAGCCGAGTAAGGCGTGCTACATTCGGTGCCGGAGCACCCTATCCTGTCTTATCATTTATAATATTAATTTAATACCCATTTAATTTTATTATCTCACTTGTAGATTTTTTTTTTATTCCATTTCATTTTTATGGAAACCCAGACAAAGTCCCCTTTGTTCTATTAGTGCATGGTGGGTTTCATGTTACCTGTTAAAATAATTCATATCCATTTCATCTATTCATTCATCATATCATTTCTCATGCTCATATCAATATAAAAAAAAAATTACATTTCATTCATATAAAGTTTACATATACAATAATTTACAATTTATATACAATCCAAAAATATCTACATCCTTTAATTACATACAATGCCAAAATGCAAAATCTAGTATGTACATGAGCCCTACCAAAATGACTGATGAGGTGACAACCCACCTTTGTGTGAATCTGTTCCAAGTCCGGTCTAGGCCCTACTGCTGCTATTGCTCTTTAGTACCTACGCATGGCAAGAACCAACGCCCCAAGCATAACGCTTATAAGTGCATAAATAAAGAAAAAAAATAACTAAATAATTTAAAATAATTATTTCACGTATAACCTTATAAATAAATATCAATTTTCATGTATTTAAAATCTTTTACATGTTTTCTAGAACTTTAGAAGTAAATAAGCTAATAGGGATCTTTTCTGTGCATATACCTTATATTCAGTCTTATAAAATTCATATTAATGATGTTCTCATATACTTATTTATATTTAAGGCTTATTGTTTTTATCTGTGCCTAAGTAACCTATGACAGACTATAAAGACTGGATATACGGGAGTATACTAGTTAGACATTCGTATGTCTACCCAGTATATGACAGTCATATCGAGCACAAGGCAGTGACAGGCATAAGCGATAATAATGAAAATTGCCACTATGGCCATCGGGCGGTATAAAGCGATGAACAATCATCTTAGACATATGTTATCTGTCAATGATTATCCCTTTGGGCAATATTGCAATATGTAGTCCCTAATTGGCATACCAATCGATCTATGCTATATAAATGAGTCTAGGCATACTTTGAGCAGAATAATATTATTAAATATTTATAATTTCATTAATTCATGTTATTTTTATGCTTAACAATTTATTTTAATTTATTTCATCTCATATGCCTAGTTATTTTATGGACCTTTCTTTAGGTCCAGATTTGGTGCACTGTCATTATATGGCAAATTTACCAGGATGTGGCCACTGTTTGGCCACACTCCCTTCGTAGAATTTGTTCCTCTATGTCTTTCTTTGTTTTCCTTTTTGAATCATATTAATTGGAGTTTTAGAAATCAAGTTATGGTTAAATAACTATAATTGGCTCACTATCTCTTTAGGTCAGTTAGGCGGTCTGAGTCTGTATTTTTCTAATTAATTGGACATGTTACAGTCATTATTAGGCCTAATATTCCCCATATACCCTATGTCTTATGGTCCCTCAAAAATTTTAATTATAATTTTCCAAATTTTGTAGAATTAGTTATGGCCAAATTACTGGCCTAGACTCAGGTACCCTGTGTCCTCGAGTCGAGTTAGTCGATAACTTTGACCTCCATTTTAGGGTTCTTATATTCATAGTTTGAAGACCATGTCTGAAACAAAGTTGGATCCCTATTTCTTAGTGTTCCAGATCAGTATGGCTCATCCCAATTAGAGTTTCCTAGTGGGAGATATGACTTAAAGTCTGTTCTAGGGTCAAGTGTAGTTTGGTCAAACTCTAGGTTTTGATATGCTAACTTTTTCTAACCATTTGACCTAGTTCTTTTGGGTTTTGGGCTTTAGTCAAAAGTCCAATATTGTAGACCTATGTCTTATAAAAATTTTTCCATTAGTTTCATTGCATTTGGATTTTTATAGACCAAGTAATGGCCATTTGCCAAAAGCTGGTCGGGTGAGCTTTAGTCCAAGAACTTCTGGGCAGAATGGTGTAGGTCAGTTTGGTATCCTAATTTGAGTCAACAATTTCATTTGGTTAGAAGCATTTCTGGGCTTGGTGTTCTTAATGAAAGTTGTAGTCCTATGTCTAATCTTTCCAATGGCATAAAATTCAGGTCATTTAAACCTTCATAGAGGGAGTTATTGCCAAATGAACATGTACTATTCATTTTGTCATTTTTCTGAGTTCAGTGTTTGGGTATTTGGATTGGGACAGTAAATTGACTAAGATTTTGACAGAATTTGAGTAGGGTTTCTTCATGAAAAATGGGGTATTTTGAGTTTAGTTTCACCTCCAATTGGCCTCACACCAATTGGAGTCACACAACTTCAGTTATAACTCAAAAAAGACACTAGACTCATAGATTCGAATTTCTTGCATAAGAGAAGCACTCCCAATATTCCATCCTCCTTACTCCCAACTACAATTTATCATTCATAACACTTCAAATGATCAATAAACAGTCTCAATAAGATCAATCTCAAGCCATAACACCAAGGTACCAAAATTAATTCAAACCTTAACTCAAAATTTCTCAAATATTCAAATCCTACTTCACACACATCAATTTATGTTCAAAGTCTCATAATCACCATCAAAGCCACCCATAAACATCTTTAAATGCATCAAAACTCATCAAACACTTTCCTAATTCATGGATGCCAAAAATTGATTCTTCAATTATTTATCATCTTTTTTCAATTTCATAAGAACTTAACCTAATTTACTACACTAACAATGATTAAAGAAAGAAAATAGTGTGGATATGGCACTAACCTCTTTGGAACCAAGTTTGGGTCTTGTAAAACTTCAATTTTTCATCAAATTTTTACTGCCCAAAGCTTCCTCAAGGTGTAGGGAACTTTTTTAGTGAAGAGATCCTAGGGTTATGGGGTAAGATTAGCTAAGGATTTAAGTGAGAAGTTTGGTTAACAATGGTGAGAGGAGTGAGAGAGAGAATTGGTTGAAGGAGGAAGACAAGGAGCAAAATTTGTTTTCTCAATTTAACTCATTTTTATCTCTTTTAATTAGGTTTATAAGTATGTGTCACAATGTGATTGGGTGGAGGCATTTTAATGACATCATGGTGATGTCATAAGTCCCATTTAATTCTTCTTCTTTTCTTTTCTTTTCTACTCATTTTCAATTTAATTTTTAGCAATATTTATTCATATTTTATGTCATATAATTTATTTACTCAATTGGACAAGTTGGTCAAAAATCATCTCTGAAGGCGAAATGACCAAAATGCCCTCCGTTTGGCTTAAGGAGCCAAAACTGTCTGTACCAATCTTAAAAATTCTCCTAATCTTTTCTTGGAATTCTAATGCTACCTAGGGCACCGTAACTCTTCTTTGAAATTCTAGAAATTATTTCACAGGGTTCCCCTATGGTTATAGGATCAACAACTGTCTTTACAGTCGCTTCTTGAGGTACCAGCTCATTTAACTTTATTATATTTCATTTCTAAAATTTTTCCTTAATTTTTCTCAGTCTTTATTCAGTCAATTTATACTTCTTCACTCTAGTTTGAGTGTAGTTCTAGACATCCTAGCTATTTGAACAGGTGTTAGTCGTCAAAATAGTAGAATGTATGGACTACCTAAAGTGAAGGTGTTATAATACATGCTTCAAGAGGATCTTTATGATATGTCTTATGAAATTTTGTAACACCCCTATTTGCATAGCCTGGTATATGTTACTTTTCCGGTGACTGGTATCGGTCCGGACAATTAAGAGGATTAGAACTGTGTTTAAGACACCTAGTTAAGCCCTAAATACAAATAATTAGTAATTGTCAATTGGTTAAGTATAAATAAGAAAAACGGAATATAAGAAGTTAAATGAGCCGAGAGTCACAGCGATGGGTGACCTTCTTGGGAATGACTACGAAGTCGATTTAAACTCAAATTTCGAATCGTAAAATGTGACGCCACGGTCCTTAAGACTATTACGAACACAGTGGAAAAGAGAAAATCATGAAAAGAATTGTTAAGCCAGTCAAATAATTAGGTCAAGAAGCCGGAAGGAATATTGAATTATTTGCAAACCGGGTTGAACAGGAGAGGGGCAATTTGGTCAATTGACCCCGAGAGCTGACTCCTGACCTAACTGTCAAATAAAATCGAAGAAAAGAAAATTTCAGAATCAAGAATTAAATTGAAGAACTAAAGAAAAATAAATGAAAAATTAAGGAAAATTGAAAAAGAAAAGAAAAAGGTATATGGCATCATGTGAATGACATCATTGTGATGTCAAAAAATTAATTTTATTTTCTCAACTTTTTTTACCAAGTCTAATACATAAAATTTCATTTAAAATACCAAAAAATTAAAAAGAAAAATCACATCTTCCCTTTTCCTTAAGTTTTGGCCGCCTCACCCATTTTCACCTCCATTGACAATCCACCATTAAAGCTTGGTTACAAGCTTGATTCCTACTTAACCTTATTTTGTCTCTAAATTAATCCATAAAACTTGTTAACTTCACTTGGGAAGCATTTTAAGAAGAAAAGAAAAGGAAAAGGGAGTGAAATTGAAGAATTGGAATTCAAGTGAAGGTAAGTAATTTTCTTTGAAATTTTAGTTTTGATGCACATGTATTAAGTTAATTTAACTTAGATTTTAATCTAAAAATCAAAGGAAACAATTGTTGGGGGACTTTTAGTGACTTTCAGCCAGCCATGGATGTATGAGAATATGATGTGTTTTGAATAAATTAAATGTGTTAGGAAGCTTGATTGAGTTGAAGAAGCATGTGTATAGGTATTGAATTGGTTAAATGCAACAAATTAGTGAGTTAGGGTTTTGGACATCTAGGGTTTGGGAGACAAAATTTGGAGAAATGGTGAAATGATGTGTTTGACCTAGTTTGAGGTGAGAAATGGTCATTTGTGACCAAATGAAGTGTGTTGGAGCGTTGGAGTTGAGTTTAACTTAGATTCAATGTGGTCATCTTTGCTAGCAGCGGGACCAAGGTCACTGAGGATCAAAACTGAAAATTTACAAGTCAATTGGTATGAGACCAATTGGGAATGAAAATAGACACAAAAATGACACAATTTTCATTTAGGAATCATGCTCAAAAAGTGACCAAAACCTAGTGAACAAATTGACCAAATCCAGAAATTCTCAGTCTGACCTGTACAAAATGACCAAATGACTAGTGTTTGTTCATTTGATCATAACTTGAGCTAGGTAGGTCTATATGACCTGAAATTTTACCAGTGGACAGTTGAGATATAGAAATAAAATTTTAATGAAGAACATAAACCCAAATTATGCCATTAACCAAGTCATTTGGCCACCCAAAGTTGGTAACCTAAAACTGTCAGAACCAGTTTGGTGCCCAGAAATCAGGTTAAGTCAATCCGCAGCCATGATTCAAATGGCTATAACATGAGCTACAAAACTCCAAATGGAGTGATTCAAAAAGGAGAATAAATTTAAGACAATAGGGAACATTTTCTATGAAGAAAGTTTTGCCAAATTCTAACAGAAAAATGACCAATGGAACAGTGTAACATAAGACACAAAAACTAAAAATTTGCAAATTTGCCTAAAAGACTTAGAATTTGAGTAAACAACCAAAACCAATAAATTTAGTTACCAAAATGTGGTATGTGGGTGAAGTTGGAATTCCCATACCTATTAAGCCTTAGAAAGTCAACAAATTGACTTGAATAGTGCCATGAATAGTAACCCCGAGACACAAATTTTAAAGAATATCAAGTTTAGCACATTAGAGCTAGGTAAAAGTGAATTTAAATTTATTTTTGGATTTATGTTAAGTTATGATATTGAAACACTGTGGCTGTGTGTTTGATGGAAAAGAATACCGGGAAGGAACCCGAGACATCGAGTCAAGGCCAAGAGGCGACTCGTATAAGGTTTGTGCACAACTAACTATTTTGTTACTTTTCACTTCTAAATTGATTTAAACAAGTTTATTTTATGATTTATAATTTTGTTGTGTTGAGAATTTTAATTTGTTGAATGAAATTGTATAAATTAAATGTAAATTTTCTTATGCATTTAAATTTATTGCATGGTTTTAAGGATTGTAAATTTTAAGTTTGATGTGTTGTAACCTTGAGCATGAATTTATGATGATTAAATATATTGATGATTTGTA